>NC_090653.1:176898133-177163133 GCF_040937935.1 Hyperolius riggenbachi | reverse complement strand
AGTAGCCATGTGCCTGGCTACGTAGCGGCCTCTCCCTGCCTCCTCTCCGCCCCCAAAATAAACCCACCCGTACTGAGCATGTGCAAACAGTCTAACGTGTAAAGTACTGCATGCAGTATGTTATCTGGACGTGCTGCGTTACAATGTAAAGCAAGGTGGGCACTGTGAACAGCCCATTGATTTTTCATTGCTGTGCGTTGGGGTGCGTTACAGGCTGCTCTAACGTGCGCCTGTAACATCCCACTGTGAAACCAGCCTAAAACTGCAATATCTTTCCTGTAATGTGGTGCCCAGAACTAAATTCCATATTCCAGATGTGGCCTTACTAGAGAGCTAAACAGCGCCAATGGCCTCAATTCACTAAGTGTGAGGTATAGCAGTATTACCTCACAAGCGGAGAGTGCTGCGGCCGCCGCTTTCGCGTCTGACGTCACCCTGGCGGCTGCCGCATCCTCTCAGACATCTTGCACAGCCCCTGGCAGGACAGGTCTCTCCTTTGCCCATCCGATTAGGTCAGCACGCTCGCGGGCGGGGCGGCAGGACCTTTATAATCTGAGGAGACGGGTCAGCTGATCTTACGGTCTGCGGGCGGCTTGAATTTGCTTTCTGTATTTAAGCTGGGAGGTGTCATTTGCTCATTGTCTGTTTCGAATACTTCGTGTTAGCGCTCAGACCTTTGATAGCTGTAATCAGTAGTGAAAAACATACCAATTGTATTTATCTGTATATGACTCTTTGCCTGCTCTGACTATTCTTTCTGCCTTGTGATTCTGTACCTCTGCCCATCTGATCTTGTTGCCGACTTTTGCTTGAACTTCACTCTGATTCTGCTTGTCGATTCTGTACCTTATCTGCCCGTCTGCTGCCTACCTGATCTGTCTGACTATTCTCTCTCACCAGTGGGCCCTCATCACTGGTGAGGTTACCGCTGTGGTTCTATCTGTAACCTCCATTGCCACTGGTGAGGTTACCGCTGAGATTCTATCATAAACTTACTGTTTGCACCAATCACTACATTTTGTGCAATAAAACGAGTGACTTTTGTCATGTCTTACACGCCATTTGCTTACTATATCCGTATTATTGGTGATTCTGCAGATCACTATATAATCAGATATTTTCTGTATTATTGGTGATACAGCAGATCACCACATAATCAGAAATCTGTTATCCTGCTGACACTAATTGTTACACTAAGCTTATCTCCTGTCTTTTTAATAATGTTTCTAGAGTTATCACCATGGTGATAAGGCATGTAGTATTAAGGAAACATTTTACCCCAGGCAAACCTAAAGTTAACTCTTCTGGCTTTAAGTTAAGGCGAGATCTCTAAAGTTAACTCTTCAATCCTTAAAATAACTACAGAATTCTAAAGTTAAAGACAGCCTGTTAATTAACTGGATGTGAAAATAACTACAAAGGCGGTAACTTAAGGACTGAAGTGATAAGATAACTCACAGTGAAAACTTATCTCTACACCTTAATAAAAAGGGCCATACACTAGGTGACCAACCAACCAATCGACCATCCAAGTCGATTATTATAATCGAATTGGATGAAAATTGGTGCTGCCAAGTGAATGTCCGACCAACAAAGCGACCAATTTTGGGACAAATTGGCCGCACAGTCGATCGTGCATGTTGGAAAATGTCGGGCAGAGGTTGGTTGGTCGGGTGCGCGGCGGTACAGCGGCTGAATTGCGAACGAGCGACGAGACGACAAAACCCCCGCCGCTGCCGTCACAATGTATAAATGTATGTAGTGTAGTGCATTTATAAATTACCTGTGCGGTGTCAGCCTCCACGCGGTTTCCGTCCATCTCCCTGGGTTTCCGCATACATACCGGCGGCGCTATGTCTGATGTCATGAAGGCGCATAGTGGCTGACATCAGATATAGCGCCGTATGCGGCTTGCCCAGCGAAATGGACGGATGGACCCGGCGAACTGCTACGTGACAGGTAATGTAAAAATGCACTACACAACATACATTTATACATTTTGGGGGCAGGGGCGGACGCTGCGGCTAAGCCGATTCCCTGATGATTTAATGCTTAAATCGGACAGGAATCGGCCTGTAGTGTATGGGCAGATTCGATTAGAGATGCATTTTCTCTTGCTCGAATATGCCCATATTCGTTCTAATGTGCCCATACATGTGGTGGTAAGTGGTGTGTGTTTTTTTTTTTTTTTTTTTTTTAATCTTGCCTTATCTCCAACATGATCTTAGTGATTTGAGGCCAATATTATGCTAGCATCTCGAGTTTTTATTTCCCTTTTAATGCATCCCAAAATGTTGTTGGCTTTAGCTGCAATGTCAACAGTTGATGATGCAGGACTATTTGAATTGCAAGCAAATCAAAAGTCCAGGATAGTTAGTTAGCGACTGACTGCAAATGCCATTGTTCGAGGGACTTGCTCTAAATCATACATGTCAAACTCTGGCTTGTGGGAAAAAATCTGTCCCATGAGATTTTAAACTAGGATCTGGGGGGAGGCGGGAGGATAAAGTCTCAATACGTAGACAAGATGAGGTAAAAAGACAGTGGGAACCTATCATTATGGAGGGTGGAGAGGGGGGTGGGGACAGTGTAAAGATTAAGGAGGTTGGTAAAAATTCAAGTAGCCAATTTCATGTAAACAAAATTGGTAAATGTGGTGGTAAAAATATAAAGTGCATGGTAACCAATGCTCGGAGCCTTGCAAATAAAATAGACGAACTAGAGTTCATTCTGAATGACAAAGGCTATGACATTGTGGGAATAACCGAGACATGGATGGATGAAAGCCATGACTGGATAGCTAATTTAAAAGGATACAATGTGTTTAGGAGGGATAGAACAGGGAAAAAAGGTGGAGGGGTTTGTCTCTTTGTTAAGAATTCTCTTACAGCTGTCCTCAACGATGAGATGGAGGAAGATTGCGAAGATGTGGAGTCCGTTTGGGTAAATATTCATGGTGGAAATAAAAGTTGCCAATTGCTTATTGGGATATGCTACAGGCCACCTCTTATTAATGAAGCTGCAGAACTGCGATTACTACAGCAGATTGAAAAAGCTGCAGGTAAAAATGAGGTCATAATTATGGGCGACTTCAACTTTCCAGACATTGACTGGAGTATTGAGGCTACCCATTCTGGTAAAAGCAGCAGATTTCTGGCAGCACTACAGGACAATTACTTGACTCAAATGGTAACTGAACCAACTAGGGGGAATGCGTTACTGGATCTGATCATTTCTAATAGACCAGATAATGTATCAAATGTGCAGGTTCAAGAACATTTGGGAAATAGTGATCACAACATGATAACGTTTGAGCTGGTGACTGATAGGCCACGGGGCAGCGGGACCACTAAAACTATGAACTTTAGAAAAGCAAAGTTCACTCAAATTAGGCAGGCACTAAGTTTGGTGAACTGGGATAATGTACTACAAGGGGAAGACACTGAAGGGAAATGGCAAGCTTTTAAACTTATACTCAATCAATACTGTAGTATGTATATCCCATATGGAAACAAAATGTCTAGGAATAAAAAAAGGCCTCTATGGATGAATAGAAAGGTTAAAGATAAAATGAAGAGGAAAAAGAATGCCTATAAGGTCTTAAAACAGGAGGGGACAGAGGCTGCACTAGTATGTATATCCCATATGGAAACAAAATGTCTAGGAATAAAAAAAGGCCTCTATGGATGAATAGAAAGGTTAAAGATAAAATGAAGAGGAAAAAGAATGCCTATAAGGTCTTAAAACAGGAGGGGACAGAGGCTGCACTAAGCAATTATAAGGAGTGCAATAAAAATTGTAAAAAAGAAATTAGGCAGGCAAAGATTGAAGCTGAAAAACAAATCGCTAAGGATATCAAATCTAACCCAAAAAAGTTTTACAAGTACATTAACTCTAAAAAAAGAAAGGTTGACTGTATAGGACTCCTAAAGGATGAGGATGGGAACTCAATGGTGGATGACCAAGGTAAGGCAGAGTTATTAAATGCTTTTTTTGCTTCTGTCTTCACAAAAGAAACAGCACTGTTGCAAACTACCGAGGCGGAAGAGTCTCAATCTTCTAACTGTAATATTAAATACTTAACGCAGGAAGAAGTGAAGGCAAGACTAAATAAATTAAAAATAGACAAGGCACCTGGCCCGGATGGCATGCATCCTCGGGTCCTAAGGGAATTAAGTTCAGTTATAGATAAACCCCTTTATCTTATCTTTTGTGACTCTCTTGCAACTGGCAGAGTCCCAGTGGATTGGCGTACAGCCCACGTTTTCCCATTATTTAAGAAGGGCAAAAAATCTGATCCAGGAAATTATAGACCTGTAAGTTTAACATCAGTTGTATGCAAACTATTTGAGGGGTTACTAAGAGATACTATACATGACTTCATAGTAGAAAATAATCTTATTTCTCAGCATCAACATGGGTTTACTAAAGACAGGTCCTGTTTGACTAACATGCTCAGCTTTTATGAGGTAGTGAATGCTAATATGGATATTGGGAATGCTGTAGATGTGATATACTTGGACTTTGCAAAGGCCTTCGACACTGTTCCCCACAAAAGTCTGGTGCAAAAGTTGAGGATGCAAGGACTGGGGAAGAGTCTGTGTTCATGGATAGGGAACTGGCTAATGGACAGAAAGCAAAGAGTTGTGGTCAATGGATCATACTCAAAATGGGAGACTGTTAGCAGTGGGGTCCCACAGGGGTCTGTTCTGGGTCCAGTGCTCTTCAATTTATTTATTAATGACCTAGTAGATGCAGTAGTGAGCAATGTTGCTATTTTTGCAGATGATACAAAATTGTGCAGAATCATTAACTCTCAGGAAGATAGTGTCATATTGCAACAGGATCTGGATAGGATGGCTATATGGGCACATACATGGCAGATGAAATTCAATGTTGACAAATGTAAGGTCATGCATTTTGGACGTACTAATGGTCTAGCACCATACAAAATAAATGGGATACAGTTGGGGACATCAAACTTGGAGAAGGACTTAGGAGTACTCATTGACAACAAGTTAAATAATCGTACTCAATGCCAAGCAGCTGCAGCTAAAGCTAACAAAATTTTGGGATGCATTAAAAGGGAAATAAAAACTCGAGATGCTAGCATAATATTGCCCCTGTTTAACTCTCTAGTAAGGCCACATCTGGAATATGGAATTCAGTTCTGGGCACCACATTACAAAAAAGATATTGCAGTTTTAGAGCAGGTGCAGAGACGAGCAACAAAATTGATGCGTGGGATGGAAGGTCTCACTTATCGAGAAAGGTTAGATAAACTGGGTTTATTTAGTCTAGAGAAAAGACGCCTTAGAGGGGATCTAATTAACATGTATAAATACATCAGAGGGCAATATAATACCTTGGCGGATGAGCTTTTTGTCCCTAGGCCTTCTCAAAGGACTAGAGGACATGATCTGCGCATGGAGGAAAAACGTTTTAGCCATTTATTTAGGAAAGGGTTCTTTACAGTAAGAGTGATTAAGATGTGGAATGCATTGCCACAGGAAGTCGTTATGGCAAACTCTATACCTGCATTTAAAGGGGGCTTAGATGCTTTCCTTGAGTTGAAAGACATCCATGGCTACAATTACTAGGTAATGCCTAATGATGTTGATCCAGGGATTTTATCTGATTGCCATCTGGAGTCGGGAAGGAATTTTTCCCTTTAGGGGCTAATTGGACCATGCCTTGTAAGGGTTTTTTCGCCTTCCTCTGGATCAACAGGGATATGTGAGGGAGCAGGCTGGTGTTGTACTTTATACTGGTTGAACTCGATGGACGTATGTCTTTTTTCAACCAAAATAACTATGTAACTATGTAACTATGAGTGGTTTCCCAACTTTGCATTATGTTTGGCCCACTGTATAACACCAACAAAGCTACACTGGGGTTGAAGCTGTAGCTCACCAGGTAAGGCATGTGGGGTAGGTAGGGGAAAAGCACTAGACACCAGGGACCTGTATAAGGGGATGAAAGGGGTACATTAGGCACCAGTAAACAGTATAGGGGAATTGTGTGGGGAAGGAGGGGTGCAACTAGGCACCGGAGAGCTGTATAAGGGAGAGAGAAGGGCCACTAAACTCCAGCGAACTGTATAGAGGGGGGCTCTGGAAACCAGGAAACTGTATAGGTGAGAGAGGAAGGCCACTAGACACCAGGGAACTGTATAGGGGTTGGGGCACTAGACACCTGGGAACTGTATAGGGGTAAAAGGAGGGCCACTAAACACCAGGACACTGTATTGGAGAGGGAGGGCATTAGACACCATGGATCTGTATGGGGGTGTGTGTGTGTTAGACACAAGGTAACTGAATAGGAGAGGGGGGGGGGGGGTCACTAGAAGCCAGGGAAGATTTATAATAGAGGGTGGTGGACACTAAGCATTGAGATTGACCTATGACTTGCTCCCAGTGTTCAGTTTAGTCTCTCTTTGTGTTTGTATGCTCCTTAATGAAACTAGGCAAAACATTCCCTAATGTATGCACTGTACATACTACAGCATGATGATGGTCTGTCTGATATGCTGCACAATTCTTTCTTAACATTTCATGGGCATGTACCCCTTCTGAAACCCTGCTCTGGCCAAGTACCATCTGGTATGGCAAAGATTATCTCAAGTACCCCTTGACACCCATATACCGTATATACTCGAGTATAAGCCGCCCCCCACCCCACCCAAACTTTTACATAAAAAAATGGTCGACTCGAGTATAAGCCGAGGGTAACAAATGCAGCAGCCTGTAGCAAGTTATTACATTTAACTCTTCTTCTTTTTATGGCAGTATCAGCCAGACTTTCCATGACATACCCCCATTTCCTCCATGGCAGATTATTGCACCCCTCACAACAATGTAAATAAGCAGCTAAGGGCTTTTCTTTGTAGCATCACACCCAGCACCGCAATCACCATGTGCAGAGTTGTACAGTGATGAAACATTTGGTATCTGTGCTATTTCCCCCCCCCCCCCCCCCCCCAAGATTAAAATGTGTCACTGCTAGACCTGTCATGTCTGTCTTCTGATGGTCCCCACCTGGAGCCTAGCATTAATGGCTGCTTTAGCCCCGCCCCCACAATTGCCACGCGCAGCAGAGTTGTACTAAAAGAACATTTGGTATCCGTGTGACTCCCCCACCTTCCCCCTCCCTCCCCACCGCTTGATTGACAGACCTGGGGAATCTCTATGTCCCATCCGAGTGTCAGCATATGAAGAGCGATCTGTGTATCTATCTTGGCCGTCCATGCTGTAAGAATTCCCCTGCAGTGTCAGTAACCGGCTCATTATTACCCCCTCTAGAGAAGTCTCCTACCACTGCAGGGATCATAGCTTTGAGCCTGCATGTGACCAGCCGAGGAATCCTGACACAGTGCACACCAGCAAGTGAACGATAAACAGTTTGCTCTTCATATCCTGAAACTCGGATGGAACATAGAGATGCCCCAGGTCTGTCAATCAAGCGGTGGGGAGGGAGGGGGAAGCTGGGGGAGTCACTCAGAAACCATCTGTTCTATTGGTACAACTCTGCTGCGCGTGGCGATCGGGGCGGTGCTAAAGCGGCCATTAACGCTGGGCTCCTGGTGGGCACACTCAGAAGGGAAGAAGCAGAGCAGGAATCAGAATGAGCTCCTTCAGCTCGTCCGACTCTTTAATACCGACTAGGAAAGAGTTAAATGTGACCTCATCTTCGCCATCCCCTAGACCAGACTATTGGCTTAGACCCCTCGTGGTGTCACGATACCCACCTACTCGATTAATATTTAATGATGCTTTGCCTTACTTACAAGAATTTGGTATTTAGAAAACATGGCCTATGTTTACTGTTCTTGTGGTGTACATGTTGAGGTCAGTGAGACCTGTGGCCTTGTCCATAGAACAGCTTCTTGGTATGTCCTCGTTCTGCTGACAGAACTGTAGATTTTCTCTCTAAGAGAAAATCCCCTTAAAGGGCAGGTTTGCACCCCAAGCCTTTTTGACTAACTCAGTCCAAATAACTGAGGCCTACTTAAATTTATAACAATCCCCCCCCCTAAAAAGGCTTGACCCGCAGATCCCTGCTTCTGAATCCAACAGTACCTGGTTTCTTTTCTTTTTTTCACTTTTCAATGTTCGTGCTCACACAACTTCTCTGCTCTAGGCGGTTATCCCTGGGAGAGAGGGCAAGACCTCTTGGTCTTCCTGTAACCAGGCTCTCTGGGGAGGCCCTACTTCTAAGTCCCTCTATACCACATGCTCAGCATTTGCGTCACTTGCGTATTACTCACAAACTTGCATGACCACAGAAAAGAGAAACTCGTTTGTCTGTTACACAACGGAGCAGTGCCAGGTGCCTTCTAAAAGAGCGCCTTTATACAATCAGCTCCATCACCGGTACTACTAAACCCATACCCGTAACCCTGTATATCCCTTAATTTGGGAATATTGGTTCATGAGATTGTTTGAGGCACCAATCTCTTGACCAGATTAATTTGTTTTGCGTAATTTGACACACAACCTCACCTGGATAATGATGCCTAAAGTTGTCATCCCCATCCAGACGACCAGTGTGTGTAGGAAGAAATTTTGAACTGCAGAGGCCCAGTCCGAGTGTCCCTGGAACATCGCCAGAAACCTTTTCCACCAGGTCAGACTGGAACTCACCTGCTTATTTTTGTGTTCTACCTCGTTAAGATCACCTGTATCATGTCCTGAGGCACAATATGTACCTGAGGTCGGGAAGACTGTACTCTCTGCAATCTTTCAATTAAGAGTACCTCTTCACTTATCCAACTAGCATGAGGATAAATGGCTGCATATGGGCTGTGTAATATCGTCCCCTGTTGTGACCCGTGTAGTGTGAATGGGGTTCCCTGTGTTGGCTTTCCCTCCCCTGGGATCGCTCTCCCCACCCTCTTTTTTTCACCTGGAAATGTGGCTTGATCTCGTTTTTTTTTTAAATTTTTTTTATTTTTTTTTTTGTTACTTCTTGTTTCGAGAACCACCAACCCTCGGCTTTCCAGCCTTTACGTGTGTATAGTTGTTTCAGAGACACCCTCTGTTGGTAACCCCAGAGTGTGATGTTGTCCCCTGCGTCTCTCTGGTAGGAGAATTGATGCCTCCTGCTCGTTCCTCTCCAATCTGGAACCATCTCACTCTGGATAACCAAGACAAGGTACCCCCGAATCACACACTCCACCTTTTGCATGTACCCATTGTACTGCAATGTACATTTTACCAAAACTTTGGATCGGTGCATCGATTCTGGGAGTGTGGCATTCAATAGCAGATTTACACTGCCATTCAATTCACACTGCCCGCACACCTGACCCTTCAGACCTTTCACCCACATTGTGCCATGAAATTTGTTTGCACCTGGCACTTGTGTTCTCATTAACCCCTTATTATACATGAGAATGTCCTCTCTTCGTTCTCCTAGGACGAAATGGCAGCCTAGGATCACCATCAGCACGGTACTCTTCATTATAAAAGCACCTCCTTGGGAAAGAAAAAACGTTAGCAATTTGCACTATGCTTTGCTCAGTCAGTTTTTTTTTTTTTTAGTCGTTTTCTGATCTCAGGAACCTCGTTTTTTTTAGTCTGCTTCCAATTTCAGGAATCTCGCTGTTCTCCAAACTCAGATTGGCATCTGGAACCTTTCGCTTATCCGACTGACCTCTCTATCTTTGCTGCCAGCACTGCAGCTGTCTCGAGTCCATATTGCCAAACTCCTGAAATCGAAATACAAACAAATCAATTCTTATTAATGATTTGGGATTCGCCCTGCGGCTTGTACTCTGTACACTTTAAATTGATCAATATATACCGTAATTGATCTCGTTGCTTTATGGTTCTCATGAACTCTGTTCACTCTTTTTGGTAGATTGGAGTTAAACCTCTCTCCCCTACTTACTTACTATCCTAAGTACTTACCTGTGTAAAATATGCTCCCGCGGACTTCACCTTTGGAAGCTCTCACCTTATTGCAGGCTCCCTCCACATCCCCCCCCCCCCCATCTGTACATACGCGGCCGTCGCATGCACAGATTACAGATGCCACACACCTGTTGTTTCTGTGCAGGTGAGCCTGCAATGCTCTTACTCATTTTTGCATTTACTTATCTAGAACCTCATTGCAATACCAGCTCTGCTAGAAGTGCTGTGTGTTGTACCCTCTGACCAATGGTTGCCGTGCTACTACCCCCATACTACAAAAAAATAGCTGCCTCCCTGTAGGAAGGAGCACTTTGCACTTAAACTGCACAGGGTGCAGGGCTAAGCATTCCAGCGTCAAATGCCTGTATGCAGATTCCTGAATGCCCACTTAGTAGGTAGTCGTATGGCAAACCTGTACTGATACTGTCACTCTGTAAATGGCAATTCTTTCATCTTTGTAATTGCCCCCCCCCCCCCCCATGAACTGCTGTCAGTTCTTGTCCTTTGTGCTACACTTGGTAGGAGCTGGAAAAAACATATTTGACCAATCAGTGGACGAGAAAAACGCACAAATAGTCCCAGCCCAGCATTGACCTCTTAGTCAAGCTCTGGCCCTGTCCACGACAAAAAACGGAAAAACTTTACCGCTCTGCAGCCGCGGCGACGGATACCTGGATTGGTCAACTCCCTTTTTTCCAACTCCGGCACCCCCTGATGCACTGTTTCCCCCCCACCCCCTTACTCTTTTGGGAACTCATGCTGCACCACCTGTTAAGATGCCTCACTTAAAGGAATAATCCCATAAGCAACCCACTACAGATACTTTCCTGATCTGCGCTGCGCTTGCAAATCACACCTTGGGAAATATCTGACTTCTACGTGTCTCCCTGCACCTAGCTGGGAAACACTTCCTATCCGTGACCATGCTAGTCTCGCAGCAACTGCTTGGTGCACGTATTCTGGCATTCCTTTCCCTGGACCCAGGCTCTGGTGAAATATTCCGGGATCCGAGATACTCAGTAGAATGTCTCATTATCTCTACCCTCCCTTCCTTTCAGCTGCTTTGCCCGGAGCCGCGAGCACAGCCTGACGTGATGTGGATCCCCCAGCCCCTCCTCCCCCCTGCCATGACGTGTGGGGGCGGGCCCTCCCCAATGCCGCCATTTTGAGTCCTGGACTGCCAGCTAAGATGGCTGCTATACAATCTCCCATAGCAACCTCTTAAAGAGACACTGAAGCGAAAAAAAATATGATATAGTGAATTGGTTGTGTACTATGAATAATTACTAGAAGATTAGCAGCAAAGAAAATATTCTCATATTTTTATTTTCAGGTATATAGTGTTTTTTTCTAACATTGCATCACTCTATAATATGTGCAGATTACACAACACTCAGCATTCAAAATGAGTCTTTCACAGCAGTCTATGAACTAATGAACTCTCCTCTATCAGAGGAAAAGTAAACAGTTCAATTACAGTTGAGATAATAAAAGTCAGATGACAGCCCTCTCCACGACTAAGTTAGTCGGAGAGCTTAATAGCTTTTTTGCATAGAGATAACTGGAGTTTCTCAACTCTTCCTGTACTGGAAACAATTAGAATGATGTATCTGATCTTAAAGGGAGGGTGGGTAAAAAATAAAAATCAATTTCCACTTACCTGGGGCTTCCTCTAGCCCGTGGCAGGCAGGAGGTGCCCTCGCCGCCGCTCCGCAGGCTCCCGGTGGCCGACCCGACCTGGCCAGGCCGGCTGCCAGGTCGGGCTCTTCTGCGCTCCAAGGCCCGGAACTTCTGCGTCCCACGCCAGCGCTCTGACGTCATCGGACGTCCTCCGGGCTCTACTGCGCAGGCGCAGAACTACTGCGCATGCGCAGTAGAGCCCGGAGGACGTCCGATGACGTCAGCGCGCCGGCGTGGGACGCAGAAGTTCCGGGCCTTGGAGCGCAGAAGAGCCCGACCTGGCAGCCGGCCTGGCCAGGTCGGGTCGGCCACCGGAGACCACCGGGAGCCTGCGGAGCGGCGGCGAGGGCACCTCCTGCCTGCCACGGGCTGGAGGAAGCCCTAGGTAAGTGGAAATTGATTTTTATTTTTTACCCACCCTCCCTGAACCTTCCCTTTAATGGTTTTTTTTCTTAGCTGTACTACACATACAAATCATAATATCATCATTTTTTTTTTCGCTTCAGTGTCTCTTTAATCCTATACACATTTAGGAAAAAAAAACAGAACATACAATGTATATGCACACCTAAACATTTCAGCACATGTATCTCTTCCCCAAGCTTAGCATACCGCTATACACACTCTCGGATGGCAAAAAAAACATACCAAGAGAAATACCAGAAATACCTTAGTTCGTGGAAATATCTCTCTACACAAGACAGCCGTCCGCTTATCTCAGACATAGCTCAGAACTACTAGAGCATGAAAACATTAAACTTTATGCAGACATTAAAAACATTTTAGCAGCACTGGCTGGAACTAGAGAAGCTTGCTTTTCCTCTACCAGCCTCTCTCTCTACCAACCTCTCCCTCTCTCCCTTATCCACTACTAATAGACTGAAACCTCGCTGGCTTATCTCCGCTGTGTGAGACCCCCCAGCCCCACACACCTCTGACATGCTTCTGTGAGATGAGAGCGAAGGAAAGACAAAAAAACCCCCAGCAAATAACACCGTTAACAACTGACACATTAAAGTCAGACACATTAAAGCCAGTACTATGTATGCTTTACACCGAAGCTGCACCCCACCTTACCCCCCCCCCCTTCCCACCTCTTCCGGGAGGGGGAGAAGCACGCAGCCTAACATACCAGCTGCACCTAACACAGAATACATTCTCAACTCCTTGTACAAAAAAAAATAATGCAGTATAACAACGTAAATCATACTTGCCTGATCCCGGACTTTGTACGCCTGCCAATTCATCAGCTTTTGCAACATTTCCCGCGAAACTTCTGATTGGACCCCCGGAGCTTCTGAGTGGGCCCCCACTCCCCCTCAGTGGATCGATCTCCTGCGGCAGTTGCGAGCCGTAGCCTTGTAGCGTTCCTCCCGATCCTTTTTAGGCTTTTAACTGCTGCATGTGCACCTGCAGCTTAAGTTTAACGTCCAAGTGTTTCGCCGCTGATTTCCTCGAATTGCAGCCCGCGTGCTGGCTCACGCACACCACTTATCAGCCTGATAAGCTTTCCAGTCCGCGTCTACTCCGCTTGTTTCGCTGTGGAATATCTTAAAACTTCGGCCCCTGTCTGCCTGCTTTGCTAGACAGTGAAGGGTTTATCGGCACCATTGTTATAAATCGCCTTAACTGTTTCGACACCAGCAACTTCTTATAGTTGCGTTTCACAGACTGTGAGATAACTTGACTCTCAACACAGCAAGCAGGAGATAGACTTTTCTCAGGCTTCTTCAATATTTTTAAGGAGTTTATTCACTACACAGATATACAGACAGTTCATCATATCCTGGCAACGCAGATCCTCGTGTTTAAGTTCTTGGCGTTACAGCTCTTGACTAACCTTCCTCCTGAATGTTAGTCAGTTACCTTCTTTCTAGACTACGTTACTCTAGACTACCTATGTACAGCATACATTAGATCAGATTACACCTAGAATGGAAATACTTAGAGGTCCCAGTCAGCATCTAGATAGCATGAAGTAGGAAGCCGAGCAGGAATCAGAATGAGCTCCTTCAGCTCGTCCGGCTCTTTAATACCGACTAGGAAAGAGTTAAATGTGACCATCTTCGCCATCCCCCAGACCGGACTATTGGCTTAGACCCCTCGGGGTGTCATGATACCCACCTACTCTGTTAATCTTTAATGCTTTTGCCTTACTTACAAGAATTTGGTATTTAGAAAACATGGCCTATGTTTACTGTTCTTGTGGTGTACATGTGGAGGTCAGTGAGACCTGTGGCCTTGTCCATAGAACAGCTTCTTGGTATGTCCTCGTTCTGCTGACAGAACTGTAGATTTTCTCTCTAAGAGAAAATCCCCTTAAAGGGCAGGTTTGCACCCCAGGCCTTTTTGACTAACTCAGTCCTAATAACTGAGGCCTACTTAAATTATAACAGTGGGGACACTCAGAAGGGATACATCAGAGTTATGGCAGTGGCACACCTTTCAATCCAGCGGCGGGAGCGGGGATTGTAACAACATGAATACCCAATGCTCTATCGCTACAACTCTGCACGTGGCAATCGCGGCGGGGGGCGGAGCTAAAGCGGCCATTAACGCTGGTTGTACTAATAACATTGCGGTGCGGTGGGGGGCACTTGAGTCATCAAGTGTCCCCCCGAGTATAGGCCGAGACCCCCACTTTTGGGCCACTTTTGTGGCCTCAAAAACTCTGCTTATATTCGAGTATATACGGTACTTAGCACATGGTAATCCATTCTAAGCAGTTTCCAAGAATTAACTATCGCTTTTAATTAGCTAAAATATTACTTTGGAGTTGTTTATATAAGACTTATTATTTTCTGAAACACTAAATTTCAAATTACCCCCAGGACCCATCAGAAGTACCCCCTGGGGTATGCATACCACACGTTGAGAACCTAGGTGCTATACCATATTGTAGATTTTTAAATGTCATCTTGGCCCCCTGATTGTTCACCAAACATCACAATCACATGGAAGGTTAAAGAATGGGTCTGAGATTTGATATTCACTGCTTTTGGGCTTTGCCAGTGCTCATAGTGCAACCACAACCCTGCCAGTGATCAGAGTGTGCCCCCAGTACTAGTGGTCATTCAAAGTGAACTAACACAGAAATTACTTTTTTTTTTTTTTTTTTTTACTTCATCTAGGGGCAGGGATGAGCTCCGGATCTACATTATCCCAGTTCACTAAACTTAGTGCCTGGTTGAGTTGATTGAACTTTGCTTTTCTAAAATTCATAGTTTTAGTGGCCCTGCTGCCCCGCAGCCTTTCAATGACCAGATCAAACGTGATCACTATTTCCCAAATGTTCTTGAACCTGCACATTTGATACATTATCTGGTCTATTTGAAATGATCAAATCCAGTAACTTATTCCCCCTAGTTGGTTCAGTTACCATTTGAGTCAGGTAACTGTCCTGTAGTGATGCCAGAAAACTGCCACTTTTACCAGAATGGGTAGCCTCAATACTCCAGTCAATGTCTGGAAAGTTGAAGTCACCCATAACTATGACCTCATTTTTACTTGCAGCTTTTTCATTCTGCTGTAGTAATTGCAGTTCTGCAGCTTCATGAATATGTGGTGGCCTGTAGCATACCCCAATAAGCAATTGGCAACCTTTATTTCCACCATGAATATTTACCCAAATGGACTCCACATCTTCGCAGTCTTCATCCATCTCATCGTTTAGGACAGCTGTGAAAGAGTTCTTAACAAAGAGACAAACCCCTCCACCTTTTTCCCTGTTCTATCCTTCCTAAACACATTGTATCCCTCTAAATTTGCTATCCAGTCATGGCTTTCATCCATCCATGTCTCAGTTATTCCCACAATGTCATAGCCTTTGTCAATCAGAATTAACAGATTTTCATTAAGTAAAACTGCCTGTGGAGGTTTCTGAATAAGTGTGGAGTCATATTGCTATGCAGACTGGGTCTTCTGGAGTGTGCCTCACACATAAAGCGGGAATCGAAACAAAACTATAATGCATGGAATTGGAGAAATAGTGTAGTTTTTTTTCTTTGTTGTTTTTACTTTTAAAATGCATAGAAAGTAAATTTAATTACTGAAGACCAATATCACCCCAAAAAGCCTAATTTGTGGTTTAAAAAAAAAAATATAGCTCATTTTGTATAACTATTGAAAACGTTATTGGTGAATGAAAGGGACGAGCGTTGACATGTGAAAATTGCTCTGGTCCGATAGGGTAAAAACCTTTTGGGGGTGAAGTAGTTAAATTAAAGGGAAGGTCCAAGCAAAAAAAAAAAAATGAGTTTAACTTACCTGGGGCTTCTACCAGCCCCATGTAGCCATCCTGTGCCCTCGTAGTCACTCACTGCTGCTCCAGTCCCTCGCTGGCAGCTTTCTGACCTCGGAGGTCAGGGCCGCATTGCATACATTTTTACGCATTCCAGCTAGTGCAGGAACAAAAATGTATGCGTTGCACCACTAACGCGTAAAAATGTATATGTTAATGTTCCTGCACTAGCGGGAATGCGTAAAAATGTACGCAATGCGGCCCTGACCTCCGAGGTCAGAAAGCTGCCAGCGGGGGACTGGAGCAGCAGTGAGTGACTATGAGGGCACAGGATGGCTACATGGGGCTGGTAGAAGCCCCAGGTAAGTTAAACTCATTTTTTTTTTTTTTTTGCTTGGACCTTCCCTTTAAGAAGCCATTAGCACCAGGGCTGTGGAGTCGGGGCAATTTTGGGTGCCTGGAGTCGGGAAAAAATGCACAGACTCCGACTCCTAATGAATTTAAACTGTAATTAAAATTGAAAATATGATGATGTTCTATTTCTTAGATAATAGTCATCATAAATCATTTATACATACAGTAATAGCTGTGCTTAGTCCACAAAAATGAAATAAACCTAATTCAATAAAGCAGTCCCCGTATTTTAAAGTCAGATATACACATCTGATTGTGACTGTATATATGATGTGTACACAGAAATCTTATACATACTAAATAACATCTGTGCTGTAAGAATAAACCCTGATTTTAGCCGTGTCACTAAGGCCACATACAGACATCAGACCATGGTCTTTGGAAAATGAAAGATCACAGACCAATCTTACCACCCTTCCTGTAGTATAAGAGCCATACTCTACACAGTCTTTTCTATGGAGCTGAACTCCCCATCAGAAAAAAAATCTTTGCAAGATTAAAGCGCGCATGCGCAGTACTTTCACGCCGGCCGCCGTGATGACGCGAGGCGGCCGGCGTGTGACGTAATCCGCGTCATACGCGGAAGCTGCAGCCCGACACTCCACCGAGTGTCGCCCGGGCTGCGGCCTGTCAGCCATACCGGAGCGGGGTGAAGGAGAGGAGCCAGGACGCCGGCGTGGGACCTCCCGACCAGCACTGGGCTGGAGAAAGACCCTGGTGAGTACAACTTTACTTTTTTCGCTGAGCTCGGAGTCCCTTTAAGTTTGAAGGAGATAATGTGAACAGCCGGCTCCCAGTAATTCTGTACCTGTGCACATAACCAAACAGTGTAGGAAGTCAGTACCTTGTACCTGGTGTTTAAAACATAGCCCAGTGTGTATACCCCAATCTTAGCCAAACAAGCTGAGGATAGGTATGCATGATGCAGCCACTTGACCTGTTTTGTGGTAGGTGTCCTGGAATTCCTCCCACTCTGTCAGAGATTGACTTCTTCAAGTTGCCATGTTCCCTGATAGGTGGCATAATTTTTCTGCCAGTGTAAAAGTAAAAAATCGTAATAGAGATTAGTTTTGTTTTTTTTCTTTCTGTAATAAGGATTCCACAGGTGGGGAAGCTTCTTCAGTCCCACCTGAGCGTGCAGAGCGTGTCATAATTGAAAATATCTAAAGAATGTTGCAGCAAACTATATATTCTTGTCTTAAAGCGGATCCGAAATGAAAAACTAACTACTGTATAACAAGTAACGTGTCTATATATCTTATCTAAAGTTTAGCTAGTTTACACAGCAAATCTAGCTGCAAACAGCTTTAATAGAAAATGATTATTTCTTCCTGTGATACAATGACAGCAGCCATGTTGTTAGTAAACATTACACTGAGGCAGGCTTATCTGTATCTTGAGCATTCGGCCTGTGAAAAAAACCTAATTCCCCTCTTCCCTCCTCCCCTCTGCCTCTGAAATCAATGGCTAGTAACACCACCACCTCCTCCTGCCCAGACTGAGCTCCCATGAGCCCTTGCTACTGCCAAGGCTCTCTGAAAACCTGTGGGCGTGGTTTATTTAGTTTATAGGGAATTAGAGTATTAAAACAAAAACAAAGTATTTGGCTTGAGGAATGCCCTAGAAACAATAGAAAGGAACACAATTATGCAATGAGTAAAAGTTCACCTCGGATCCACTTAAAGGTGGCCACACACCATACAATTTTTTAAATATCTGTTCAATTTAAGAATTGCAATCAATTTTTCTGACTGTAAAATATCCAAAATATGACCAATGTACCACACAAATGTTCAATTTTTCCCCATTTATGATAAGTGATTGGAAACTCTGAAAAAATTGATATTGTGTGTGTGTGTGTATACAGTCCTGGCCAAAAGTTTTGAGACTGTCAAAAATATTAGTTTTCACAAAGGTTGCTGCTAAACTGCTTTTAGATGTTTCAGTTTTTTATGTGATGTACTGAAATATAATTATAAGCACTTTATACGGTTCAAAGGGTTTTATTGACCATTACATGAGATTTATGCAAAGTATTTTCAGTGTTGGCACATCTTTTTCAGGACTTCTGCAATTCCATTGGGCATGCTCTCGATCAACTTCTGGGCCAAATCCTGACTGATAGCAACCCATTCTTTCATAAACACTTCTTTGAGTTTCTCAGAATTGGGCCCAGTGCACACCAAAACCACTAGCAGATCTGCAAAACTCTAGCGGTTTTGGGAGCAGATTTCAGAGCGATTTCTAGGCATGTTTAGAGCGGATTTCTAAACATGCCTAGCGGTTTTAGCTGCGTTTTTGTGTACCAGATTACACAAATTGTTACAGTAAAAGCTGTACTGAATAGCTTCTGTAACAAAAACGCCTGGCAAACCGCTCTGAAGTAGCGTTTTCAGAGCGGTTTACGTTTTCCTATACTTTTACATTGAGGCAGAAATGCTTCTGCAAACCACAAAGGTGCAGCAGGAGGCTTCAATCCTCAAACCGCCGGTGTGCACCATCTCACTGAGATGCATTAACCAAGCGGTTTGACAGGCTGATGCGGCCGGCGGATCGCATCAAACTCTCGTTGTGCACTGGTCCTTAGTTGGTTTTTGTTTGTCCACCTGCCTCTTCAGGGATGACCACACATTCGCAATGGGGTTCTGGGGAGTTTCCAGGCCATAGACCTAAATTTTCAACGTTTTGGTCCCCAAGCCACTTAGTTATCACTTTTGCTTTTTGACACGGTGCTCCATCGTGCTGGAAAATGCATGGTTCTTTACCAAACTGTTGTTGGTTTGTTGGAAGAAGTTGCTGTTGGAGGGTGTTTTGGTACCATTCTTTATTCGTGGCTGTGGTTTTTGGCAAAATTGTGAGTGAGCCCACTCCCTTGGGTGAGAAACAACCTCACACATGAATGGTTTCAGTATGCTTTACTGTTGGCATGACACAGGGCTGATGGTAGCGCTCACCATTTCTTCTCCTGACAAGCCTTTTTTACAGATGCCCCAAACAATCGGAAAGGGGCTACATCGGTGAATATGACTTTGCCCCAGTCCTCAGCAGTCCGTTCACCATACTTTCTGCAGAAGATCAATCTGTCCCTGGTATTTTTTGGGGAGAGAAGTGGCTTCTTTGCTGCCCTTCTTGACACCAGGCCATCTTCCAAAAGTCTTCGCCTCACTGCGTGCAGATGTGCTCACATCTGCCTGCTGCTATTCCTGAGCAACCTCTGCACTGGTTGCACAGCTGAATCCTCTTTAGGAGACGATCCTGGCGCTTGCTGGACTTTCTTGGACGCCCTGAAGCATTCTTAGAGACACTGAAGCGAAAAAAAAATAATGATATTATGATTTGTATGTGTAGTACAGCTAAGAAATAAAACATTAAGATCAGATACATCAGTCTAATTGTTTCCAGTACAGGAAGAGTTAAGAAACTCCAGTTGTTATCTCTATGCAAACAAGCCATTAACTCTCCTACTAAGTCTAGTTGTGGAGAGGGCTGTTATCTGACTTTTATTATCTCAACTGTAAGTGAACTGTTTACTTTTCCTCTGCTAGAGGAGAGGTCATTACTTCACAGACTGCTCTGAAAGACTCATTTTGAATGCTGAGTGCTGTGTAATCTGCACATATTATAGAATGCTGCAATGTTAGAAAAAACACTACCTGAAAATAAAAGTGTGAGAATATTTTCTTTGCTGCTAATCTTCTAGTAATTATTCATAGTACACAACCCTTTCACTATATCATATTTTTTTTTTCGCTTCAGTGTCTCTTTAACAAGAATTGAAACTCTTTCCTTGAAGTTGATGATTCTATAAATTGTTGATCTAGGTGCAATCTTAGTAGCCACAACATCCTTGCCTGTGAAGCCATTTTTATGCAATGCAATGAGGGCTGCATGTGTTTCTTTGCTGGTCACCATAATTAACAATGGAAGATCAATGATTTCAAGCATCACCCTCCTTTTAACATGTCAAGTCTGCCATTCTAACCCAATCAGCCTGACATAATGGTCTCCGTCCTTGTGCTCGTCATTCTCACCTGAGTTAAGATGATTACTGAAATGATCTCAGCAGGTCCTTTTAATGACAGCAATGAAATGCAGTGGAAAGGTTTTTTGGGGATTCAGTTAATTTTCATGGCAAGGAAGGACTATGCAATTCATCTGAATATTCCTCATAACATTCAGGAGTATATGCAAATTGCTATTATAAAAACTTAAGCACCAACTTTTCAAATTTCCATTATTTTGACAGTCTCAACTTTTGGCCAGGACTGTACAATCTTTAGAAAAACTGAAGAAAAATGTCCAGCATTCCGGATTGATCAAAATCTGAAAAAAAAGGGAAATCCGGTTGGATTTTTCAGTTGAATGAAAAAAAAGCTTTTACAGGGAGAAGTAATACATTTTTACTAAAGCCCCTATCCACTCAACAAGATGCAATTGATTTAGAGATGATGCAGTATTATGCAAATATTAGATGCTAATTTTTTTTTACTAACCTCCATTGACCTTTTTGGCCAAATTTTTCCTGCCGCTGGGGAAATGTGCCTTCCCCAGCCTGGCAAGATATGCAAAGCAGCTCAGGGAGCTTTTATAGTTACCTGTTAAGGCACTGAATCAGCTTTCTCTCTTTATCCACCTGCGGCAGTACACTCATGACATCCTCTTCTGACTTCCAATCACATGTTTATTATATGTGATCGGGACTCAGAGATAGTGTCAGCAATGCAGCGCCACCCGGAGGTGAAAAAGGGTAATGGAAGAGACTCTTCCATTACCCCTCTTCCACCACACTGGGTGGTGCTGCTTTGCTAACACTATCTTCTGAGCTCTGATCACTCCAGCCGCTCTGCATGACCTCAGTTGGCAGAAAGAGTTCTGCCTATTGAGGTCAGTTAGTGCAGCATCTTCAAACAAAATATTTCATTTGAAGATGCTAACGAGTTAACTGATTTAGAACGCCTTCATCACAAAGGCTACGTTCACACTGGTGCCTTGCATTATGTTTCCTGTAAAAACGGGATCGCAATGGAGGGGAATTTTGCTTGTTGTGCGATGTGTATAGTGAAGCTGCAGTACATACAAAGTATTCTTAACTGCAACTGTTAATGCGCACATTATGAGGTACAACACTGCATGCATTGTTATGCCAACGGATCCATCACACTGCACAGCGAATGCATTGATGTAAACCTATTACAGTGACACAAATCAGCATGTAATTGCACACCACTGTCGAGGTGCTGGATCGGGGTAGCTTACAGAAAAATCCAAATGATCCGCACACTCTAGATGAACCAAGTTCAATATTTTAATTAAAATAAAGTGACACATGCCATTCCATAGACCAACGATTCGTTTCGGGGCCCCGTGGGGTCCCCTTTGTCAAGGTAACAAGCACAGAATGGTGACTATGTGAATAACTGCCAGACACCTTATAAGAAGTACAAAAGATCGTAAGCCCCTCCCCAAACCAATTCAAAATCACGACTGCGGTACAAAATTAGCATATGTACACAATGATTATACACAGTTCATCAACATAACCTACAAGGGATCGATCATGCCCTTGACATGAACCATGCGAGATTACCTGCTTGGTGTCTCCCCTGTGATCCATTGGCATGCCATGTCCCAGGATTTGCCAACCGGTGCCCAGTAACGGCCGTTGGGGCGGACATCCCGCCTCTCCGGGTGCTGAGTGAACCCAGCTCGTGCGCCGATTGAACACTACCGGCGTCACTCAAAGAAAGGAGATGGCCTTCCTTGTCACCGCCGGTCCAATGCGTGCGCCGTCAGTGTACAAGGAATCCACGCTGGGATAGGCTGATCAATGCGTCAGTCAGGGTTTGAATAGTTATAATGGTCTAACCTGTTTTTTATCTGAAAGATAGTGTAGTATGCTGAAGTGTTTACAATTACTTGCTCTGTACATATTCTGTATATAATATGTATATTTTTATTTTGGTATTTACAGGGCTCAGGAGCTTCAGGTTCCCTTTAATGTGGGTAAAGAAAAATCAAGAAGTGTTTCAGGAAATTTTATGTTGTGCAGATAAAGATCTGCAGCACCTCCAGAATGCCAAGGTTGGAACGGTTTATGGCTTTACATGGATTAGAGATGGTCAATGAAGTATAGGCAGCTAGGAATAGGTGCCGTCAGTATAGGTAGCCAGGAATAGGTGCTCTCAGTATATGTATCCAGGTGGAGGGGAGGGGAGATGCAGGTGCACAAACAGCAGCGGGGCAATCAGATATTCCATCGCCGCATGAACTACTTACTACTTACTTTTCCTGCGTTCCATCTCACTGTAACAGCTCCCCTATTTTCCCTGGTTTGCAGCAGGGACATGGTTTGGTGGTGGAACTACACAGATGGCTCGTGCACAATGGGCTGCCTTATTTTGGCTGTTGATGTGAGGGATGATGAATATGGAGGTTTTTTTCCTCTACTTTCATTGTCCCTTCAAATATTTGATGGTACTCATGATGCAGCCTGGTTTATGCATGTCTTCTCCATGGGTTGTCCCCCTCCTGGCTGCTCACCCTGTGGTGCATTAGGCCGCCGAGGGGCCTGTTTTTGCCGCTGATACTTTTTTTTTTTTTTTTTAATATTTTTTTATTGTTTCCATAGCAAAACACAGCCAAAACAGTATACAGTATGGGAAATGCAATCCCCAAGGGTCGTCATTTACATTCAGAGATATTGTACGATATATGTTTATAGACATTTGAGGGATGACATACAGGTCATGAGCTATGGATTTTCAGTATTTCTTCCCCAAAACTAATGCAGTAGTGTTCCCCCTCCCCCCTATTTCTTCCCACCCTCCTAGTGTCCTCCCTCAAAGTGTCCCTCCCTCCCCTTTTTTCCCTGTCTCTGTATGTGTTTATCTTGTTTTGTTATCCAGTTAGCATTGTACAATTAATAGTAGCTAGTTTGACAGTTAATTGCCTCTAAGTCGGCCTAATGTGCCATGTAGCTGTTCAGTGAGGTACCACTTTGTGTATGTGAAGTTCCCCATTAGTGCTGCTCGCTCAGTTTCAGAGAGTTGGTTTAAGATAAATTTTTTCCATGTTCTCATGAAAGCTTTGGTTCTCTTATCTTTGGCTTGTAGTGTATTCATTTTGTCTAGTGTGAACAAACTATGCATTTCCTGTTTGACCATCGTCACTGTGGGAGGGCCTTGCTCTAGCCATTTCTTAAAGATCACTTTTCTCGCTGTTATCAATAATAGGTGGAATAGATCTGATGGCCTCAGAGAGACATCCTCGGTTTCTTTAGGTGTATGGTTAAATAGACATAAGAAAAGGTCTTTCACTATCCTTTTAGCACAGAGTTTGTTAGCATAGTTTAACATCTTGTCCCAGAATCGAATAATAGAGGGACAAGACCAGATGCAGTGTAATAGATCAGCGTCCCTCTCTCCACATTTTGGGCAGAAAGGTCTATAGTGTGCTGGGGGTTGTTTGTACTTGATGTTGAAAGCAAATTTTGCCTTGTGCATCAGAAGTATATGTGAGGTTCTCCAGACTTCATTGGTTGTGCATCTTTGTATGGTGTTCCAGCCTGATATGATTTTATCAGCAGCATTGTCATCTAGAAGGGTGGAGCTCCATGTTTTGTAGAGCTGGTTTTTGATTTTTGCCACTTCAAGCGACTGCAATCCTTTATATAGCTCGGACAGAGACTTAGAGCCTCCGCCAGGCCCTACATAAGAATCAAAGGATGTGATTTCTGCCACCTGTCTTATCTGATGGATTAGTGAATGCACTAGAGATCTGATCTGCATATATGGGAAGATGTCGTTTCTCGATAGTTGGTATGTTAGCCTCAACTCAGAAAAGGTTCTCCAAGATCCCCTTCTGATATCTAGTAAGTGTCCTAGGGTTTTTATGCCCTTCTGATCCCAGATCAAGAAATGAGCTTGTGTGCTCGGTGGATATTCTGGGTTGCCCCAAATTGGTAAGTACTTAGAGACCCGTGTTGGGAGTCGGAACAATCTCCTGGTTGCTTGCCAGGCTGCGATTGTATCCCGAAAGATTGCATTTATTCGTATTCGTATGGGCAAACGTTTAATATTAGCATGTAACAGGCCCACTGGCGACCAGGGTAAGGCCATCTCAGCCTCTAAGAAGTAATTGGAGTGTGAGCTAGTTTGGTTTAGCCAGTCTCTAGCATGTCTAATGAGAGCGGCTAGGTTGTAGGCTCTAATATTTGGTATGTTTAGGCCTCCCAGGTCCTTTGGGCATTTTAGCTTGGCTAGTGCTATTCTTGGCTTTTTCCCTATCCATAAAAATTTAGTGAGGGCTGAGTTTAGTGATTGCAGATCCTTGTGCTTGATAAGGAGTGGGATTGTCTGTAGGGGGTACAGGAGCCTTCCCATCGATACCATTTTAAATAAAGCTACCCTGCCTGCTAAACCTATCGGTAAGTTGTGCCATCTAGCTAATTGCTCTATGATGCTTTTCAAAAGGGGCGTGTAATTAACTGCATAAAGATTCGCAGGGTCTCTTGGAATATTTATCCCTAGGTATTTAAACCTTGCGATGCTTGTTGGGATTCCTAGTTGTTGCCATTCTTGAGTCTGAGCTTGCTTGGATAGTGGGAAGAGAAAGCTCTTATCTTTATTGATTTTATATCCTATTATTTCTCCCATTTCTTCTATTATTTGAAATACTTCAGCTACTTGACGGGAGGGGTCGTGTAAGAATAGGGCCGCATCATCAGCAAATAGTGTTTGCTGTACACTAATATCTCCTATCTGTATGCCAGGGATGCGATGTCTCAGAGTAGCCATCAAAGGCTCTAGTGCTAGATTGAATAGCAGGGGTGACAGTGGGCATCCCTGTCTCGTTCCTTTAGTTAGGCTAATAGGTGAAGAAGTGTGGCCTTGTGTGACTATTTTGGCAATCGGTTCGGCGTACATAGCTTGAATTGCTGTTAGAAAAGGTCCTGTGATGTTGTATCTTTTTAGCGCCGCCCACAGCCAATGCCACTCCACATTGTCAAAGGCTTTTTCTGCATCAAGCACAAGGACAGCCGATTTTTGATAAGTACAGGGATATGCTTTTGCTTGTTCTAAAGCTGCTAGGATTTTCCTCACATTACTCACTGCCGCTCTGCCTCTTATAAAGCCTGTTTGGTTTGGATGAATTAATTTTGGTACTATCAGCGCCAATCTGTCTGCTAGGATTTTAGAAAAGATTTTCATGTCCTGATTTAGCAGAGAGATTGGGCGGTAAGACCCTGGATTCGTTGGATCTCGCCCTTCTTTAGGGATAAGTTTGATATAGGCTAGTTTGCCAGTGTTTGGATATTGCCCTGTTTTCATTATGTGGTTATAAACATATGTCAATGGTTCTGCTACATCTTCCTTTAATATTTTAAAAAATTCTGCTGGGAAGCCGTCAGGCCCTGGTGATTTTGCGTTAGCTAAAGTTTTTATTGTCTGAAGAACCTCCTGTTTAGTTATTGTTGCATTAAGTAGTTCAACCTCTGAGGCTGATGCCCCTGGTAACCTAATTTTGGCCAGAAGGGCATCAGGATCAGTCTGTTGAGTGGCATCTGTCTTATATAATTTGGTGTAGAATTTGGTGAAAATATCGTTCACTAGTCTTGGCTCATGTTCCAGGTTACCAGCATTATTTCGTAGTATGATCGGGACCTCTTGCTTTCTGAGTTGTTTGGATGCAATGTTTGCTACTAATTTACCCGCCTTATCCCCAAATCTGTGAAAGAACAGATCAGATTGTGCTTTATGAAGGGCTGCTCTAGTAGAGAACCATAGGTCTGCTCTTGCTTTGTCTCTCATCCAGTGTTCCCTTGTGTGAGGGGAAGGATTTTTTAGGTAGTCCTTTTGTGATCTGCTGGCCTGGCCTACCACCTCTATATACTGCTTAGTGAGTTGTTTTTTCCTGGCGGCTACATAGGAAATTAGTCTACCCCTCAATACTACTTTTGCCGTTTCCCAGAACAAGAATGGTGTTTTTTTTATGTTGCTTGTTATCATAATCATATTCTACCCACCAGCTGTGTAGAAGCTGCTCGAACGCCTCATCTCCATATAAGCTTGTAGGAAATCTCCAGATATATTCGGAGTTTCTTGGAGCCAGGTCTTGTATTTGTAGGGCGACTGGGGCATGGTCAGAGATAAGTATATCTCCTATCTCGCAGGAATGTAACCTGTTGGCGAGTCTATCTGTTATGAATAGGGTATCGATTCTTGACCATGTGTTATGCTTAGAAGAATAGAAAGTGTATTCTCTTTCAAAAGGCTTCAAATATCGCCAGGCATCTAGTAAATTGGTTGCTTCCAGCATTGCAGATAGCCTAGTGTCTGATTGTCGCGGTGTTGCACTCGAGCAGCTTCTATCCACCAGGCGGTCAAATACTGAGTTCATGTCTCCGCCCAACACTAGGGGCTCTTTTATCTGTGCTATTTGTTTAACTAGTTTATCAAAAAATGCTTTATTTTCACCATTAGGAGCATATACGTTGAGTAGAACTAATTGTTCAGTGGCTATTTGTATGTGCAGTCGTATCCACCTTCCCTCAGCATCATGCTCTTGATAAAGGCACTGGTGTTTGAAACGTTTGTTTACTAAGATTATCGCACCTGCCTTTTTGTTAACCGCCGGGGTTCCATAGACTGCGCCCACCCAACTCTTTTTCAGATAGGGGATCTGTTCAGACCCCAAATGGGTCTCTTGCAACATACATATGTCCGGACGCATCTTTTTAAGGTGCGCCAGGACCTTAGTACGTTTGTTTGGGGACTGAAGTCCCTTTACATTCCATGTGACTATGCGCATTTACTAAGGCCTTGTTGGTTGATACGACTGCAGGTTATGCTCAACATTTGCATTGTTTGTGTGGACATACAGAGACAGGTTTCTTCCCTCCCCCCCCCTCCCCTCCCCATTTCCCTAATAAACAAAATCGAAAGGTAAAATGTAAAATACAAAACAGTTCGCCTTATCGGCATAGACTTCACCTCTTCCCTGTATGGGGCTTCTCCTCACTCTCCGAGAACCTCCCCACAACATAAAAAACCGTGAGGAATAAGCAAAACAGGCAGCGCGTGCTGCAGGCATTTGGTTCGGGGGTTCCCTATATTTGGTCTGAGTAAACAAAAACGTGACCAGGCAAGAAATCACGATGTGGGTGGTAGATTTCTATTGGGCAATATGTCTTTTCCCGGACAGTTCATGTCAGCCTAGTCAAGTCTCGGTTAAAATGGTAGTATTAGAGGGTACCACAGTTCTTGTCCTCATTTTTTAAAGGAAAAACAATAATGGTAGGTATAGACCACTGTGGTGATTCAAAAAAGAGTTATAATTTTCATAGCTACCGACACTTATAGGGTATTCCGTTCCATTAGTCTGCCGGGGATGTTGATCTAGATCGCCTCGCCCCTGGGGCTCCATCCAGATAGTTCTGTGCCTCCTCCGGAGTGTGGTATGCAGTGACATTTCCGTCTTCATCCGTGATACGCAGTGTTGCTGGGTAGGCCAGTGTGAATTTAATACTACGGCTGTATAGTATGCTGCATATTTTCCCAAATGTTTGTCTTTTCTTGGACACTTCTAACGAGTAATCTTGGAACAAACGTATTTCTTTGTTTGCATATGTAAGATTCGAGGAGGCCGCTCTGTAGGCTGTCATCAGACTCATTTTGTCTGCAAAGTTTAGGTATCTGGCCATGATCATCCTAGGCCTACCTTTGCGTTTGCCGTTTGGGGGTCCCACGCGATGAGCACGCTCCACCTTCAGCTCCTCAGTAATACCCAGAAGAGTGGGAATCTCCACCGAACACAGGGCGGACAGTTGTGTGGCTGGGATGTCCTCTGGGATCCCCACTATGCGCACATTGTTTCGGCGGGACCTATTTTCAAGGTCCTCGATTCTCTCATGTGCTGTGGCGTTGTCGTGTAACAGCGAGTCTATGGATGATTGGGCTTCTCGCAATTCGTCTTCACAGGTGCTGAGCCGCTTTTCTACTTCTTGCAGCCTTTCCCCTTGTTTGCGTTGCTCCTGCTTAACTTGTTGGAGGGCCTTAGTGATGGCCGAGTCTATCATGCTACGGATTTCCGGAACGAGCACTTTTCCCACCTCCTGTGCAAGTTGTTTGTAGTCTATTTGCGGGTTGTTTTGCTCACCTTGTTCGGATTGTATATCGTCTCCGGAGTCATAATCAGGTATGTTTGTAGCTGCTCTTGCCTCGTCACTCTTCTTGGGGCGCTGCCTGTTACTTTTCTCTGTGTTGCCGCCCGCCATCTTGGACCTCGTGGCTGCCGCTCCCTTCGGTGTTTTGTTCCCTGCGCCCTTCAGATATTTATCCATATGGTGTCTGTGGGCTCCTTAGGAATGCCAGGCAGTTGTGGGAGCGGACTGAGTGTCTCCAATGGCTGCGTTAAGCTGATAATCTTGTCGCTGCGGGGAGGTTCAGCCGGAGCTCTTCTTCTCCTAACCGCTCATGCAGGCGCCGGAACCGGAAGTCGCCGCTGATACTTTTGATGCACCAGACTGTTGGATGATGCCTGATTGGCATTTTTGGATGCCTAGCAGCAGGCCTTGCGTATGGAGGTGGACGTGGTTATTTCTTTTGTGGCTGCTCCATTGTCATAGTGCATGATCCAGTCTCCGCCTCTTTCCCCAGTTTCCTCCGGTTGGTGGAGGTGTGGGGTGTGGTGGTGGGCATCTTTGGGTGGGTGAAATCTGGCGACAGGTGGGGAGAGCTGCATAGTTGTGGTCTGCCATGATGCCAGCTTGTCACAGGCAGAGCTTGTTGACCTATGACACTGTGTGATGGTATGGAGCAATCCTGGGGACTCTTATGCTGGGAATACACGGACCGTTTCTCCAGCAGATTCGAGCCGCTGGCTCGATCCCGGCGTGTCCCCACGGCCGCCCGGATCGATTCCCGCTCGTCCCCGCAGGCACTTCTTATCAGCATTTTGTTTTATCCTATTGTTTTGCCCGCCGGTATCGAGCGCAAAATCGATCCAGCAGGTGATCGGACGCGTCCGAAATGATCAGTCGAGCCATCAGCGGCTCGATTGATAAGAAAACCAGGTCCGTGTATGCCCAGCATTATTCTAACTTGCATGGGAGATAAGTATACAGCAGTATATGGAACTATTCATATTTTGTGCTGTCTGATGCCCTTACTTCAGCTCGCATAGAATGGAGCAACCTGTGTGCACTTGATGAATTTTTGTATTTAGCTTAATGAAATTGCTACACCTGACCTGTGCACAATTGTTACGTGATGGTTTCTTAACTGGCTAAACCAATCTGACAGCGCAAAACGATATTGCATGCTTGCTGGGAAATAAATGCAAGCAGGATTACTACTCATCAAATGCTTACATTGCTCCTGCCATCCAGATGGTAGTCAACTTGTCGTCTGTGTGTGTTTCTGCAACAAGTGCTCTCAGTACATGTAATTTTTTTTTTTTATGCGTCTTTCTCCTCATCACTTCAACTGTACCATTTGCATGCTATGGTGGAGCTTGCTGCTGATTATCCTTATGTTTAACCATTTAAGGGCTGCATTCATAAAACCCCAGAGCCTTTTTTTTTTTTTTTTTCCATTCAGACCACTGCAGCTTTAACGGTTTATTGCTCGGTCATACAACCTACCATCTAAATGAATTTTACCTCATTTTCTTTTCACTAATACAGCTTTTTTTTGGTGCTATTTGATTGCTGCTGCGATTTTCACTTTTTATTATATTCATCAAAAAAGACTGAATGAATTTTGTCAAAAAAATGTTTTTTTTTTAACTTTCTGTGCTGACATTTTTCAAATAAAGTAAAATTTCTGTATACATGCAGCACGAAAAATGTGGACAAACATGTTTTTGATAAAAAAAACAAAACAAAAAAACAATTCAGCCTATATTTATTGGTTTGGGTAAAAGTTATAGCGTTTACAAATTATGATGCCAAAAGTAAATTTTCCCATTTTGAAGCATCTCTGACTTTTCTGACCACCTGTCATATTTCATGAGGTGCTAAAATTCCAGGCTGTTATAAATGACCCCATTTTGGAAAGAAGACATCCCAAAGTATTCACTGAGAGGCATGGTGAGTTCATAAAAGATTTTATTTTTTGTCACAAGTTAGCGGAAAATGACACTTTGTGACACAAAAAAAAGAAAAAGTTTCCATTTCTTCTAACTTGCGACAAAAAAAAATGAAATCTGCCACAGACTCGCTATGCTCCTCTCTGAATACCTTGAAGTGTCGACTTTCCAAAATGGGGTCATTTGTGGGGTGTGTTTACTGTCCTGGCATTTTGGGGGGTGCTAAATTGTAAACACCCCTGTAAAGCCTAAAGGTGCTCATTGGACTTTGGGCCCCTTAGCGCAGTTAGGGTTTTTTTTTATTTATTTACACACAATTGTCCATTTACAGAGATTTCTCCCACTCAGCATGTGTATGTGTAAAAATACACCCCAAAACACATTATACTACTTCTCCTGAGTACGGCGATACCACATGTGTGGCACTTTTTTGCACCCTAACTGCGCTAAGGGGCCCAAAGTCCAATGAGTACCTTTAGGATTTCACAGGTCATTTTGCAACATTTGGTTTCAAGACTACTCCTCACGGTTTAGGGCCCCTAAAATGCCAGGGCAGTATAGGAACCCCACAAATGACCCCATTTTAGAAAGACACCCCAAGGTATTCCGTTAGGAGTATGGTGAGTTCATAGATTTTATTTTGTCACAAGTAAGCGGAAATTGTTTTTAATTGTTTTTTTTACAAAGTGTCATTTTCCGCTAACTTGTGACAAAAAATAAAATCTTCTATGAACTCGTCATACACCTAACGGAATACCTTGGGATGTCTTTTTTTCTAAAAAGGGGTCACTTGTGGGGTTCCTATACTGAACTGGCATTTTAGGGGCCCTAAACCGTGAGGAGTAGTCTTGAACCCAAATCTCTCAAAATGACCTGTGAAATCCTAAAGGTACTCATTGGACTTTGGGCCCCTTAGCCCAGTTAGGCTGCAAAAAAGTGCCACACATGTGGTATCGCCGTACTCAGGAGAAGTAGTATGTGTTTTGTGGTGTATTTTTACACATACCCATGCTGGGTGGGAGAAATATCTCTGTAAATGACAAATTTTTGATTTCTTTTTTTTACACACAATTGTCCATTTAAAGAGAGATTTCTCCCACCCAGCATGGGTATGTATAAAAATATACCCCAAAACACATTATACTACTACTCCTGAGTACGGCGATACGACATGTGACACTGTTTTGCAGCCTAGGTGTGCTAAGGGGCCCAACGTCCTATTCACAGATCATTTTGAGGCATTTGTTTTTCTAGCCTACTCCTCACGGTTTAGGGCCCCTAAAATGCCAGGGCAGTATAGGAACCCCACAAGTGACCCCATTTTAGAAACAAGACACCCCAAGTTAGTGAGAAATGAAACTTTGTGAAAAAACAAAAATCAATTTCTGCTAACTTTTGACAAAAAATAAAATCTTCTATGAACTCTTCATACACCTAACGGAATACCTTGGGGTGTCTTTTTTTCTAAAAAGGGGTCACTTGTGGAGTTCCTATACTGCCCTGGCATTTTACGGGCCCAAAACCGTGAGTAGTCTGGAAACCAAATGTCTCAAAATGCCTGTTTAGGGGTATAAGCATCTGCAAATTTTGATGACCGGTGGTCTATGAGGGGGGTGGGGGCGATCAGGGGGTGGGGGGGGGCAGATCAGTGTGTTTGGGTACAGACTAGGGTGGCTGCAGCCTGCCCTGGTGGTCCCTCGGACACTGGGACCACCAGGGCAGGAGGCGTCCTATGCGGCGATCGTCGCGTTAACCCGCCGGCGCTTCCGATTGGCCGGCGGGTTGACGACGCGGGTGGGCGGAACCTATTGCCGGAGGATGCGCACACATCCCAGCGCGCGATCCCTGGCAACACAGTGTCCCAGGACACGACGCCAATCTGCGTTACGTCGTCCTGGGGCTGCCACTTTGCCGCCGCCAATGGGCAGTGGGCGGTCGGCAAGTGGTTAAAGGGACCCTGAGCAGACTTCTTAAAAGCAAATCTGAACTTAACTGGGGTTTCCTCCAGCCCCTTGTAGACTGCGCGGTTCCTCGACTACCTCTGGGTCCCATGGGTGGTGGCCGCTGGCGGCCTCGATGGGCTGGCATCTTCGACTGAAGTCATGAGCCACTGCGCATGCTTGGCCTGCCCGTGCACCCAACTCGTTAACGTGTCCATCGTCATAAGCCTCCTGCACTTGCACGGTTTAGTCTTTCGAAACAACGCATGCACAGGAGGCTTGCGGAGGTGTGTGTAAGTAATAGTCGGGGGCGCGGGCGGGCCGCAAAGCAGGGCTGTGGAGTCTGAGTCGGAGCAATTTTGGGTACCTAATGTCGGGGAAAATGCACTGACTCCTAATGAATTTAAACTAATATAGAAAATATGCTAAAATGTTCTATTTTTCATATAGTCATAAAATTTATATATATACAGTAATAGCTGTGCTTAGTCCACAAAAATGAAATAAACCAATCAAAGTTACTTGTGCTGCTTCAGTAAAACAGTCCCCATATTTTTAAAGTCAGATATACATATCTGATTGTGACTGTATATATGATGTGTACACAGGAATCTCCTATATATACTAAATAACATCTATGCTGTAAGAATAAAGCCTGATGTGTAGCTGTGTCACTAATAGAGATGGTCATGAGATGGAAATAAATCTGTGCTGATGCTGGTTAATGCAAATTTATGCTCTCCCTTTGCTCATGAAATCAAATTTGATATGTTAAAATTTGGTTTGGTGACTACGAATTAAAGGGTGCCTGAGACGGAACGGATGAAAATAAGTTTTTTTTTTTTTTTATTTTTTTATTTTTTTTTATTTTTTTATTTATTTATTCATTTTTACATACATCGGGCCTCCTCCAGCCCCCTTTAGGCTAATCAGTCCCTCGCTGTCATCTTCTGCCACCTGGATCTTCTGCTATGAATCCCAGTAATTCAGCCAGTCAGCGCAGTCCGGCCACGTGCTGCTCCCACAGCGAGGAGCATTCTGCACCTGCCCAATAATGCTGCGCAGGTGTAGAACGTTCCTGGTGGCGGAGTGTGTGCATGCCACTATGCCCGTCTGGCTCAAGAACCTGGACCCATAGCAGAAGATCCAGGTGGTGGACAGCAAGGGACTGATTAGCATGAAGGGGGCTGGAGGAAGCCTCAGGTATGTATAACACTTTAATTTCATCTGTCTCAGGTTTACTTTGTTACACCGCATTCCTATACTCTACATATGCACTCCCCACAGAGCTGCAGGGAATCCGCTGAGAATGTTGTGCACGTTGAACACAGAGGTGTTGTCTATCACCCATAAATCTGGTTCAGATTGTACATGAAGAATGTGTAATAGAGGAAGAGCCTCATTCTCCTACACATCACTCTTACATGTACCCACAGTTAAATTGCCTAGGGCCTGATCCATATTCAGATTGTGCATGAAGAATATGTAATAGAGGAAGTATCCCCTCATTCCCCTGCAGAGTACCTGCACATCACTCTTACATGTACCCACAGTTACATTGCTTAGGGCCTGATAGATGTTTTTTGTTCCAGTCTGTACCTTCTACAAGTACTCTTACCAAGGTCTAGTTTTAGTCTATGACTAAAAGTATTAGAGGCAGAAGACCAGCTGATAGCCAGTTAACTGGTATTGCTTAAAAAAGAATAAATATGGAAGCCTCTCTAACCCTCTCACTTCAGTTGTCTTTTTAGGTGTCAAAAATCTCTTTATTTAGCATAATTAACAGGTAGGCAAAAGAATTACAAAAACACCTTACAGGACACATAAGCCCCAGCAAATAAGCATAATCAGATGCCGTATAAAACAAAACGAATAGCAGAGGTTAAATTGAAAACCGAGAAAGAAACAGAATAACAAAGTAAGTATTATAGCAATAGCTAATTAAAGAGAATCTATATTGTTAAAATCGCACAAAAGTAAACATACCAGTGCGTTAGGGGACATTTCCTATTACCCTCTGTCACAATTTTGCCGCTCCTCGCCGCATTAAGTGGTTAAAAACAGTTTTAAAAAGTTTGTTTATAACAACAAAATGGCCACCAAAACAGGAAGTAGGTTGATGTACAGTATGTCCACACATAGAAAATACATCCATACACAAGCAGGCTGTATACACCCTTCCTTTTGAATCTCAAGAGATCATTTGTGTGTTTCTTTCCCCCTGCAGTTCTCATGCACTGAAGTTTCAGGCTGCTCTTTTCTTCCTGCAAACAGCTTTGCCCTTGTTTGTAATTCCTCAGTATGTGAAAGCCCAGCCAGATCAGAGGACGATTTATCCAGCTTGTAAAAGATAAGAGAGAAGCTGCTCTAATCTAAATAATACACAGGCAGTGTGCATAGAGGGGCTTGGAAGGGGGAGTTCATATCAGAACCACAACACTGAAGAACTTGGCAGCCTTCCAGACACAGGCCGACAAGTCTGACAGGGGAAAGATACATTGATTTATTACAGAGACTGTCATAGTAGAAAGTGCTGCAGTAAGCCAGAACAGATTAGAATAGCTTTTGGAACTTGTAGGATGATAAAAAACAGGATGCAATTTTTGTTACGGAGTCTCTTTAAGGTAATATGTAATGTGAAATCCAGGGTAAAGGCTCCAGTAGCTGTTGCCTAGGTAATCAAATGCTATTGATAACATTTAGGGTCAGGTAGAGATGTCTCATATGTATGTGTTTGGGTACATTTATTAATAACTCTGGCGTTTTATATAAGCTTAAAGGAGTTAGGGTTCCCGAGAGGAAGAGGAGGTAGTTAAGAAGGGTCTAGGTTTGTAAACCAGACAAACTACTGAAAGTTATCCATGGCAGCCAAGTTTTCTCAAAGTTTTCTAACTTGTCATCTATCCTGGCATTGATGCGCTCCGAGACCATAGTTGAGTCTGTTTCTCATAATGTTTTGAAAAGATAAGTGGGGACCTCCAGGAAGCTGCAATGTGGGCCTTAGTAACATTAGCAATATGTTGTGTAAGCCTATGCTCCGGACAGGTCATATGAGAGGGTTTATGGCCTAATAATAGAGTTCGAGAGTCCTTAGAGAGAGCTCTATCAAAGACTCTTGTGAGAAGGGTATTAATTTTGGACCAAAGTTTGTCAGCTTTAGGACAGGTCCAGAAAATATGGACCATAGAGCCATCTGCATGGCAACCTCTGAAACATGACCTAGAGTTACCAGAATAAATTTGATGGAGTCGAAGAGGAGTAAAATCAGTTCTGTGGAGGATTCTCAACGAGACTTCAATGTGAGTGCTATATAGACTACCCTTAGCTAAAGTCGTGAAAGATTCTTCCCATTCCTCGGTGCTTAGCTCAAACCCCAAATCAGCTTCCCATCTTGTTATAAAGGGGGGCATTCCGTCCCGATTGGGTTGGTTTTGAAGTGAATACAATAGAGAAATTACACCTTTTTTGAAAGGGATGAGATCTACATGTAACTTCAAAATGTGTAAAGGGATTATCTACCCTGTAGGATGAAAAGGTGCGCAAATAGTGTTATACCTGGTAGAGCCTGACGTACTCTGAGGGTGGGACATTATATTTAGAGATCAGTTGCCTGCTATTGGGTATCTTACCATCTATTAGAAAGTCTTGTAGGGTCTGTATATGGTGTGATGACCACCAGGTAAAAGCACCTTGATTGGTGCCACTAAGGAAATCAGGATTATGTAAGATTGAGAGAAGTGGGGGTATTACGGTTTGAAGCTTGAGAGTAGCGTACTTTACTCCAGATAAGAAGGGTGTGATATGTCAAGGGGGAGATATCCCTCAGTTTTTTGTGACCAGTGGCTGTAGCTCACAAGGTACCCTTCCAGGAATATGGGAAAATCATCTAATTTTCAATCTCAACCCAAGCAGGCGACTGAGCTCCCCCATAGATTAGAAGAATTTGAGGTAATTGGGAGGCAATAAAATCTTTTTTCAGGTGAGGGACAGATACGCCACCATCAGTCTTATGCAGAAACATACAAGATTTAGGAATGCGTGGTTTTTTGTGGTCCCAAATAAAGGAGAAAATCTTTTTTTTGGAGCAAAATTAAGTCTTTCTGCAGAGGAGGGATGGGTAGCACTCTAAAATAGTAAGTTAGCTTAGGAAGGAGGGTCATCTTGACAGCTGCTATACCCCCCGTCCAGGATAGCTTACAAGTGTGCCAGATATCTAGATCTCTAAGCAGACCAGGTATGACCCGAGCATAATTCCATTCATAGTTAGAGTTGCATATATTAACACCTAAGTATCTGAGGAAGTGTGGGTGATACTGAAATTTGAATGTAGATGCAATTCGTGCAACCTCGCCTTGAGGGACATTACATGAAATCTTCTCCGTCTTATCCACATTTACTTTTAGACCAGACACCTCCTCAAATTTCTTGAGAGCTTGTAATAAGTATGGAATAGTTGTAGAGGGATTTTGGATCGTCATTAAAATATCATCAGCAAACATGCTAAACTTAGGTTGCAATTTGCCCAGGTCATAACCCTGAATGCTCGGATCCATACGCAAATGTGAGGCCAAAGGTTCCATGGCTAATGCGAACAAAGCTGGCGATAGGGGGCAACCCTGTTGGGTTCCTCTGAGAATGTTAATTGTTGCAGGAGACTCGCACGGCAATTTCAGTGTTGCAGAGGGCTGGGAGTATAGTTGTTCAATCAGATTATGAAAAGTGCCTGAGATCCCTAGCGTTGAAGCCGTCGCTAAGAGGAAGGGCCAGGTGAGGCTGTCGAAGGCTTTTTCAATGTCTAAGCTGAGGACAACTAGAGGTTTTTTATGTATGTTGGCATGTTGGATTAGTAACAGTGTACGTCTGACATTATCAGAGGCCTGTCGGTTTGGTATGAACCCCACCTGGTCCTTCCTCACCAGTCCAGGCAGAAGTTTATTAAGGCGGGCGGCCATGATTGCAGTAAGTATTTTGTAATCTTGATTTAACAATGATATAGGCTGGTAATTTTTGGCTTGTAATAAATCCTTGCCTGGCTTGGGGATAAGAGCAATTTTAGCCTCTAAGAATTCAGGTGGGGGCTTATGAGGTGATTTAGCTAGAAAGTTTAATAATTTGGTTAGTGGGGTTACTAATAGAGCCTTAAATTTTTTTTTTTATAGTAAGTCGAGGTGTAGCCGTCCGGGCCGGGGGCCTTACCCTTCTTGAGAAGTTTAATGGTTTCAAACGCTGCTTCTTCAAAAATGTTAGCGTTAAGAGACTTAGTAGCTTTTATAGTCAATCTAGGGAGGGCGCTTTGTCTTAGATATTTTGTGGTTTCTAGTAGATGATCACTGTCAGGTTGATTGTATAGTTTAGAGTAAAAATAATGAAAGGTTTGATATATTTTGGAGGGGTCACTAGAGATTTGCCCATTACTTAGTTGGATCTTATGTATAGCGTTAACCCTTTCCTGTTGCCTTAATTTTCTGGCTAGCCAGGCATCCGGTTTATTTATGTACTTGTAATAGCGTGCTTTGGTCCAGATAAGAGCTTTCTCCACATGCCTAGAAAGGACGATATCTAGCTGGAGCCTAAGGTCTGAGATTTGTTTAGAGAGAAATTTGGAAGGTATTGCTGATTTAATGATGAGTCTATGAAGTCTATACTCCAGGTTAGCTTGTGACTCAGTATTTTTGCGGTGCTGAGTTTCAGCTGCTTTAATTAGATGGCCCCTAATTACTGCCTTGTGGGCAAGCCAACAAGTAAGAGGTGAAACGTCCTCTTGAGTCATTTTCAGAAAAGTAGCATTGAATTTTTTCAGTTATATCTGATGCTATTGTGGGATCTAGCAATAGAGATTCATCTAGTCTCCAAGTGCGTTGGAGTTTCAGAGAGGAGTTCAAATCCATTCCCAGCAACAAGAGATCGTGATCTGACCAAGCAACATGAATATGTCTAAGAAAGAGGAGGGCTCTGATCAGGATGTTTGAAACAATAATATGATCTATCTTGGAGTAAGAACTGTGATGTGGGGAAAAGTAAGTATATCCTCGCTTGTTAGCATAGAGTTCTCTCCAAGAGTCTGCTAGGGATGCTGCTTGGAGGGAAGAATTCAGAGAAGCCCTCTGAGATTTTGACAACTTATCAGATTTCTTGGATTTATCAAGTGAGTCATTCAGGGTTAGATTGAAATCACCACACCAAATTATTCGTGCATTAAAAGACAGATCAATTTTGTTAAAGATAAGCTGGAAGGTTCTGAAAGCTAACTCAGGTGGGGAGTAGCTATTAATAAGACCTAGTTGCTGTCCGTGAAGGACAGCTTTTAATATAATCAATCTGCCCTCTTTATCTATAACTGACTCTGTGATTTCAAGTGGAAGGGAATTATGGATCAGGACAGCTACACCTCGACGTTTAGTGGGAGCATTTGATAGGTACGATTTTGAATAATGGCGAGAGAGGTATTGAGGGAAGGATGATGCTGAGAAGTGGGTCTCCTGCAAGCAGATTATGTCAGGTTTGTGTTTTTGGTAGTCTAGGAACACTTTTTTTTCCTCTTCTGTGGGACATTAAACCCCCTAGCATTATGTGACAGAATAGCCAAAACCATTGATATAACAAGAGAGCAATGCTAGACTATAAAGACTAATGTATGAGACACCATGAGAAATAAAATGATTAACCCTGTTGGGACAGAAATATAGGAGATTACCCTGGATTCGAGTATAGGGAGTTTCTAGAGCAGCCTGTTGCAGAACAGGCCACGCTAGGATGTCATTTAGTGACATGAGATAAAGCCAGAGGAGGTACATGATCCTCCTTAAGGCCTTTTCAGAGGGACAACCTAGCCTGACGGTCAGGAACATAGACCCAGGGTAAAGTAAACTTTGGAGTCATCGACCTTAACAGGAAGGTGTGGGCATGGTCCGGACCCGAGCCAGAAAAAGTGGCAATACTCGCGGGATACCGGGGCAGGCCCGCAAAAGCAAGGGGAGGGAGGGGGGGCACACCCCGCCCTCGAGCGGGGCCATCCCCCAACACCCCCCCCCCGCCCGGGCCAGCCACGCGGATCAGGAGCATGAGTCGGATCCCCGGCCATACCCTAGCAACAGTTCCCACAGCTTTTAGCTAAAGGTCATTACAATTAGCATCAAACGCAGAGAACATTAGTAAAACATGTGAAAGTAAGACAGATTAATACAGACTCTGGTCCCATAAACATATGCGAAAATCGACCCCTCCGCCTACCTTGGTGCCCCCGAGGCGAGTCCAGGCCCCAACACCCCAGAGGGTGCGGGGGGGGGGGGGGCAGGGGGACACGCCCCGCCCGCAGGCGGAACCCATCCCCCCACCCCCCCAAGCCCGAGGGCGCCCCGGGGCCCCCCCTGCCGCACACACTTATCATAGCCCCACAATATACTAACAATCAAGCACGTGACTGTCGCCTCTTAGTAGCAGTGTGATAAAGGCAAAATATGCAGGTCTCATTAAAACCCTCGGTAGAGGGAACCAGATAGGATGACCTCAGCAAAACAATCGGTCATTTTTGAGTTTAAAGGCGTCAGGGGCCATAAAGCTTAAAAACCTTAAGTCAAGAAAAAAATATACATATACGCTATAAAAAGCAGGTTTGAGGCTCGGGGGTGAAGTAGCCGCAAAGTCAGTATCTTCAGCGAAGAGCATCGTATTGGGCCTCAGTATTCAAACCAGGTCCGGATGCAGCACATAAAAAGCTCTAATCCGGGAACATAAGTCGATAGACTGCAAGGTATAACAAAAGTTATGGCTAAAGTTAGCAAGTTACGTGCTAGGAGACCGACGGGTCACCTCAGACCACTCTCTCCGAGGCCTAGGCCCCCGCTGCGGTAGTGAAAGAGCTTCCGGTACCTCAACTCGGATGTTGGCCTCTTCAAGCACAGACTTACCCTCCTCCAGGGTTTTAATGGAGTGCGAGCGATTCCCCAGGGTGAAGTCCAAAGCAAAGGGGAAGTTCCATCGGTAGGGTATTCTTTTGCGGATAAGTGATAGTGTTACCGGTCTAAGCTGCCTTCTCCTTTGTAAAGTGACTGGAGATAAGTCCGCATTGATGTGGACGGATGATGGAACCCTGGGTAAATCTTCCAGATCTCTAGCAGCCAACATAATCTGTTCCTTCATCTCCTCATAGTGTAGTTTTAAGATAACAACATCTCGTGTAGTGTTCAGGGTTTTCGGTTTTCCCAAAGCTCTATGTATGCGGCCGAACCGCCACATCTCTGGATCCACTTGCAGGAGTAATGCAGAAAACAGGTTGACAGCTACCTCCTTAAGGGCCTCAAAGGATTCGGGGAGGCCGCGGATGCGAAGGTTAGAGCGCCTGGCTCGATTTTCGTAATCCTCGAGCCTGGACTCCGCAGCCTCGACCCGTGTTTCGAGATCAGCAATACGCCGCTTGTCATCGGTGAGTGCATCTGCCGCAGAGTCCATGCGGTTCTCGAGGACTCCCACCCTGTGGCCTACCTCGTGTAGTTGAGCCGAGATGTCCTTCACTGCCGTGGCTAGCTCCGTTTTGAGCATTTTGCCTATGTTGGCTAGTAGCTCCTGCCTGTCCCAAGGGAGAGATTGCTGGATGTCCCGGGGGGGGGATTGTTCGTAGAGAACCATCTGTCTGGCATTGCTTCATTTTAGTAGAAGGAGGCGAGTTATTGCGCGAGGTCGTGCCATCCGCCATCTTGGAAGTACTACTCGTGGAGGCCTGAGAGGAGATAAAGTTTGGCAAAGTCCCCTGTGAGCGTGCTTTCTTGCCTTTTGAAGATCGGTTTCCCTTCTGTGTCATATCATGCAAGCCTGGGCGCAAGTAGAGGGTCGAAGCGTCCATGCTAGCTATAGAATAGGGTCTTTTATTCCCGGCCGTCTACGGAGCTCACTCAGGACACGTCATGACTCGTGAGTGCCGCGCATGCGCCACCTTCAGTTGTCTTTTTAAAGAGAAACTCCGACCAAGAATTGAACTTTATCCCAATCAGTAGCGGATACCCCCTTTTACATGAGAAATCTATTCCTTTTCACAAACAGACTATCGGGGCACTGTATGACTGATATTGTGGTGAAACCCCTCTCACAAACTCTGAGGACCGTGGTACTCCTGGCAGTTTCCTGTCTGTGAACCTTGTTGCTTTGTGGGAAATAGCTGTTTACAGCTTTTTCCAACTGCCAAAAAAGCATGCAGCAGCTACATCACCTGCCAACAGTAAAATGTCACCATGTAATGTCAGAATGTAAATCAGGGATTTAAAAGATTTTACAATGGGCAAACACTGACTAAATCATTTATACATAATTATTGTAAAAATTAAGCACTTTTTTATTACATTATTTTCACTGGAGTTCCTCTTTGAAATTCCTAAGTGTTGGCAGTTAAGAGATGCATTTCATGTTGCATCCTTTCAATCAACAAGATTGTAATATGCAAATTAGAGGAGTCGGTGGAATACTAAACTTCGTAGTTGGTGCATTTTTGTACCGACTCCACAGCCCTGGCGCAAAGACACAGTGGTTCACGACTTCAGCTAAAGTCGCCAGCCTAATGGGACCGCCAGCGGCACTACGGGGTTGGACCCAGAGGACACCGAGGCACCTTGTGGTCTACGAGGGGCTAGAGGAAGACCCAGGTAAGTTCGGATTTGTTTTAACAGGTCTCTTAAGTGTCCCTTTACATAGGAAGCTGCACACGGCTTTTTCCTGGTGGACTTTTCTTTCTCCTATGAACACTCTTTAATATATACAGATTGAAGTTACTGTCACGGATCTGTGAACGTGTTTGCATATCTTTGTATTATATGTAATAACGAATTTGCATCTACTGATTCAGGAACACCTCTTAATCGCAGGGTCTCCTGGATGGACTTCTTTTCTATAGTGTCCCCATCTAAATGGTTACCATATTTTTCAGACTATAAGACGCTCCAGACCATAAGACGCACCTAGGTTTAGAGGACAAAAACCAAGGGAAAAAAATATATGCTAAACCTAGTGCGTCCATGGTGCAGGAGCGTCTTATGGACCTTCCCTCCCCCAAATATTATGCCCCCCTTTATGGCTTTCTTGTGCCCCCCTGTGTTCACCTATGTCCCTCTGTGTCCTCTGTCCTCTTGTGTCCTCACCCCTAACCTGTGTCCACTGGTGTCTCCACGCCCTCTGTCCACCTGTGTCCTTTATCCTGGTGTCCAATGCCCTGTGTTCTGTCCCCTTGTCCACTGTTTTCTATCCCCATTATCCCAGTGTTTGCTATCCCTGTGCCCCAGTGTCTGCATGCCCCCGTGTCCCAGTGTCTGCCTGTCTCCCTATGTCCCAGTATCTGCGTGTACTCTATTTTCCCGGTGTCTGCATGTCTGATGTGTTGAACACCTACACTACTTCATCAGCAGGCTGTCCTCAGTTTCCCAAATACATACCTGTCTCTCAGCTTTGATCATCACGCTGTCCCCTGGTATCGCCGTATCTTGTATCAATCAGGAAGTCCCGGACGTCTTTGCAGAAAAATGTACCAATCTGGCGGGAGCGCTGGCATCATCCGCCAATCATGCTGAAGCACTGCTCAAGCGATGCACCAATCAGGTGATGGGCGCTGTGTTCAGCCCCAATGACAGAGAGATGGACCCGCCCTCAACAACATCGCTCGAGCAGTGTGCAGCGTGATTGGCGGTTGAGGCCAGCGCTCCCACCGGATTGGTGCATTTCTCTGCAAAGACGTCCGGGACTTCCTGATTGATACAAGTTACGGCGGTACCGAAGGACAGTGCAATGATCAAAGATGCAAGACAGGTATCTTTTTGGGAAACCGGGGACAGCCTGTTGAATATGCGGCAGCTACTTGTATGTGCTTAACCACTTGAGGACCTAGGGCTTTCTACCCCTTAAGGACCGGCCACTTTTTTTCCATTCAGACCACTGCAGCTTTCACGGTTTATTGCTCGCTCATACAACCTACCACCTAAATGAATTTTGGCTCCTTTTCTTGTCACTAATAAAGCTTTCTTTTGGTGCTATTTGATTGCTCCTGCGATTTTTACTTTTTATTATATTCATCAAAAAAGACATGAATTTTGGCAAAAAAAGATTTTTTTTTACTTTCTGTGCTGACATTTTTCAAATAAAGTAAAATTTCTGTATACATGCAGTGCGAAAAATGTGGACAAACATGTTTTTGATAAAGAAAAACCCATTCAGTGTATATTCATTGGTTTGGGTAAAAGTTATAGCGTTTACAAACTATGGTGCAAAAAGTGAATTTTCCCATTTTCAAGCATCTATGACTTTTCTGACCCCCTGTCATGTTTCATGAGGGGCTAGAATTCCAGGATAGTATAAATACCCCCCAAATGACCCCATTTTGGAAAGAAGACATCCCAAAGTATTCACTGAGAGGCATAGTGAGTTCATAGAAATTATTTTTTGTCACAAGTAAGTGGAAAATGACACTTTGTGGAAAAAAAAGAAAAAAGTTTCCATTTCTTCTAACTTGCGACAAAAAAAAATGAAATCTGCCACAGACTCACCATGCCCCTCTCTGAATACCTTGAAGGGTCTACTTTCCAAAATGGGGCATTTGTGGGTTGTGTTTACTGTCCTGACATTTTGGGGGGTGCTAAATTGTAAGCACCCCTGTAAAGCCTAAAGGTGCTCATTGGACTTTGGACCCCTTAGCGCAGTTAGGCTGCAAAAAAGTGCCACACATGTGGTATTGCCGTACTCAGGAGAAGTAGTATAATGTGTTTTGGGGTGTATTTTTACACATACCCATGCTGGGTGGGAGAAATATCTCTGTAAATGACAATTTGTTAATTTTTTTTTACACACAATTGTCCATTTACAGAGATCTTTCTCCCACTCAGCATGGGTATGTGTAAAAATACACCCCAAAACACATTATACTACTTCTCCTGAGTACGGCGATACCACATGTGTGGCACTTTTTTGCACCCTAACTGTGCTAAAGGGCCCAAAGTCCAATGAGTACCTTTAGGATTTCACAGGTCAAGACTACTCCTCACGGTTTAGAGCCCCTAAAATGCCAGGGCAGTATAGGAACCCCACAAATGACCCCATTTTAGAAAGAAGACACCCCAAGGTATTCCGTTAGTAGTATGGCGAGTTCATAGAAGATTTTATTTTTTGTCACAAGTTAGCGGAAATTGATTTGAATTGTGTTTTTTCACAAACTTGTGACAAAAAATAAAATCTTCTATGAACTCGCCATACTACTAACGGAATACCTTGGGGTGTCTTCTTTCTAAAATGGGGTCATTTGTGGGGTTCCTATACGGCCCTGGCATTTTAGGGGCTCTAAACCGTGAGGAGTAGTCTTGACCTGTGAAATCCTAAAGGTACTCATTGGACTTTGGGCCCTTTAGCGCAGTTAGGGTGCAAAAAAGTGCCACACATGTGGTATCACCGTACTTGGGAGAAGTAGTACAATGTGTTTTGGGGTGTATTTTTACACATACCCATGCTGGGTGGGAGAAACACCTCTGTAAATGACAATCTTTTGATTTTTTTTTTACACACAATTGTCCATTTACAGAGAGATTACTCCCACCCAGCATGGGTATGTGTAAAAATACACCCCAAAACACATTATACTACATTATACTACTTCTCCTGAGTACGGCGATACCACATGTGACACTTTTTTGCAGCCTAGGTGCGCTAAGGGGCCCAACGTCCTAATCACACGTCATTTTGAGGCATTTGTTTTCTAGACTACTCCTCACGGTTTAGGGCCCCTAAAATGCCAGGGCAGTATAGGAACCCCACAAGTGACCCCATTTTAGAAAGAAGACACCCCAAGGTATTCCGTTAGGTGTATGGCGAGTTCATAGAAGATTTTATTTTTTGTCACAAGTTAGTGAAAAATGACAGTTTGTGGAAAAAAAACAAAAATCAATTTCCACTAACTTTTGACAAAAAATAAAATCTTCTATGAACTAGTCATACACCTAACAGAATACATTGGGGTGTCTTTTTTCTAAAATGGGGTCCGTTTCTGGGGTTCCTATACCGCCCTGGCATTTTATGGGCCCAAAACCGTGAGTAGTCTGGAAACCAAATGTCTCAAAATGACTGTTCAGGGGTATAAGCATCTGCAAATTTTGATGACAGGTGGTCTATGAGGGGGCGAATTTTGTGGAACCGGTCATATGCAGGGTGGCCTTTTAGATGACAGGTTGTATTGGGCCTGATCTGATGGATAGGAGTGCTAGGGGGGGTGACAGGAGGTGATTGATGGGTGTCTCAGGGGGTGGTTAGAGGGGAAAATAGATGCAATCAATGCACTGGGGAGGTGATCGGAAGGGGGTCTGAGGGGGATCCGAGGGTTTGGCCGAGTGATCAGGAGCCCACACGGGGCAAATTAGGGCCTGATCTGATGGGTAGGTGTGTTAGGGGGTGACAGGAGGTGATTGATGGGTGTCTCAAGGTGTGATTAGAGGGGGGAATAGATGCAAGCAATGCACTGGCGAGGTGATCAGGGCTGGGGCCTGATGACATTCTGAGGGTGTGGGCGGGTGATTGAGTGCCCTAGGGGCAGATAGGGGTCTAATCTGATAGGTAGCAGTGACAGGGGGTGATTGATGGGTAATTAGTGGGTGTTTAGGGTAGAGAACAGATATAAACACTGCCCTTGGGAGGTGATCTGACGTCGGATCTGCGGGCGAACTATTGGTGTGGGTGGGTGATCAGATTGCCCGCAAGGGGCAGGTTAGGGGCTGATTGATGGGTGGCAGTGCCAGGGGGTGATTGATGGGTGGCAGTGCCAGGGGGTGATTGATGGGTGGCAGTGCCAGGGGGTGATTGATGGGTGATTGACAGGTGATCAGTGGGTTATTACAGGGAAGAACAGATGTAACTAATGCACTGGCGAATTGATAAGGGGGGGTCTGAGGGCAATCTGAGCGTGTAGGCGGGTGATTGGGTGCCCGCAATGGGCAGATTAGGGTCTGATCTGATGGTTAACAGTGACAGGTGGTGATAGGGGGTGATGGGTAATTAGTGGGTGTTTAGAGGAGAGAATAGATGTAAACACTGCGTTTGGGTGGTGATCTGATGTCGGATCTGCGGGCGATCTATTGGTGTGGGTGGGTGATCAGATTGCCCACAAGGGGCAGGTTAGGGGCTGATTGATGGGTGGCAGTGACAGGGGGTGATTGATGGGTGGCAGTGACAGGGGGTGATTGATGGGTGATTGACAGGTGAGTGACAGGTTATTGACAGGTGATCAGGGGGGATAGATGCATACAGTACACGGGGGGGGGGGGGGTCTGGGGAGAATCTGAGGGGTGGGGGGTGATCAGGAGGGGGCAGTGGGCAGGGGGGGGAGATAAAAAAAAAATAGCGTTGACAGATAGTGACAGGGAGTGATTGATGGGTGATTAGGGGGGTGATTGGGTGCAAACAGGGGTCTGGGGGGTGGGCAGGGGGGGTCTGAGGGGTGCTGTGGGCGATCTGGGGCAGGGGGGGGAGAAATCAGTGTGCTTGGGTGCAGACTAGGGTGGCTGCAGCCTGCCCTGGTGGTCCCTCGGACACTGGGACCACCAGGGCAGGAGGCAGCCTGTATAATACACTTTGTAAACATTACAAAGTGTATTATACACTTTGTATGCGGCGATCGCGGGGTTAACATCCCACCGGCGCTTCTGTATAGCCGGCGGGATGTTGCGGCGGGCGAGCGGTGACAGGCGCCGGGGGAGGATCGCGTCACGGATGACGCGATCGCTCCGCCCATGCCCTTAGAAGGACCGGTGCCTCTGTGGGTGAGCCGGTCCTTCAGGGCTCCACTTCCCGGCCGCCTCTGTGCGTTAGGCGGTCGGGAAGTGGTTAAAAGGAACCTGTACTGAGTAACATTTATTTAAAATAAACACATGAACAAATGAACATTAAATAGTTGCCTTGCCATCAGTTCCTCTCCTATAACTGACAGCAACTGATATATTTCAGTTCTGACAAAATATAGGAAAATGGTGAGCTATCAGTTGCTGTCAGTTATAGCTGAGTGGAAAACTGATATGCCCGGTAATGTCCATGTTTTCCTATGGCTCAAGTGGACAATGTTACAGTTTAAAGAGACACTGAAGCGAGAATAAATCTCGCTTCTTGTCTCATAGTCAGCAGGGGCATGTGTGCCCCTGCTAAAACGCCGCTGTCCCACGGCTAAACGAGGGTCCCTGACCCCCCAACCCCCCCCCCTTGCAAAATCTACGACCAACTTGGTCGTAAATTTTGCTGCTGTTGAGGCAGGGCTAACGGCTGCAGCCCTACCTCACAGCGCGTCTATCAGCGGCGCATCGCCGCCTCTCCCCCCGCCCCTCTCAGTGAAGGAAGACTGAGAGGGGCGGGTGAGAGGCGGAGATATGCACTGACAGACACGCGTGAGGCGGGGCTGCGGCGGTTAGCCCTGCCTCAATCCGGAAGAGATCCCCCACTGCTCGGAGGGGATTTCGGGGGGTAAGGGACTCCCGTTTAGCCGCGGGACAGCGGCGTTTTAGCAGGGGCACACGTGCCCGTTTTGACTATGAGTTCTGAAGCGAGATTTATTCTCACTTCAGACTCTCTTTAACAGTGTGCTGACCAGAAAGCTGTCATTGGGTAATGGCCATTTTCAAAATGGAGGACGGAGAATTCCCTTGATCACAGTGGACATACAGGATGCAGGAGAAAGAGATTTGGTAGAATTCACGGGAGGTAAGTATGACTTGTGTATGCTTATTTTGACTTTTAATTTTCAGTTCAGGTTTTCTTTAAAGGGAAGGTTCAAGCAAAATAAAAAAATGAGTTTCACTTACCTGGGGCTTCTACCAGCCCCATGCAGCCATCGTGTGCCCTCCTAGTCACTCACTGCTGCTCCAGTCCCCCACTGGCAGCTTGCCGACCTCGGAGGTCGGCGGGACGCATTGCGTACATTTTTATGCATTCCCGCTAGTGCAGGAACATTAACACATACATTTTTTACGCGTTACTGGTTTAATGCGTAAATTTTTACGCATTGAACCAGTAATGCGTAAAAATGTATGTGTTAATGTACCTGCACTAGCGGGAATGCGTAAAAATGTACGCAATGCGTCCCGCCGACCTCCGAGGTCGGCAAGCTGCCAGTGGGGGACTGGAGCAGCAGTGAGTGACTAGGAGGGCACAGGATGGCTGCATGGGGCTGGTAGAAGCCCCAGGTAAGTGAAACTCATTTTTTTATTTTGCTTGGACATTCCCTTTAAGACACTGGGGACACGGAAACACAGGTGAAACAGTGTACATGCAAACACGCAGACACTGCAACACGGGGAAATGCATGGGGGAGATATGCAGAAATTGTAGACACTGGGATAGTCACAGGCAAAGGTCCAAATATGTAGCATTCGGACTATAAGACGCACTGACATTGCACCCCCCCCTCCCACTTTTGGGGGAGAAAAGGTGCATCTTATAGTCTGAAAAATATGGTATATTGCACATTTTGAATTGGCCTCCAGCCCCCCGCTGCTTTCGTCTATATTCAACATGTTTTTCTATATGAATGTAATTAGAAAGATGTCCTATTTTGAACAAAACGTTGTTTACCTTCCCATTTTTGTGTGTAAATTGTCTGCAGGCTTCAGGTTTATTGTTGGTATTGTTTGCTGGACAGTGGAGGATAGTGTACTGTTTAAGGGCTCTGCCTCTGACACAGGAGACCAGTGTTCAGATCTCTGCTCCTCCTGTTCTGTAAGCCAGCACCTATTCAGTAAGAGACCTTGGGCAAGACTAACACTACTACTGCCTATAGAGCGCGTCCTAGTGGCTGCAGCTCTGGCGCTTTGAGTCCGCCAGGAGAAAAGCGCAATATGAATGTTTGTGTAACAATGCTGACCTACATGTACATTTTCTGTCTTGTACAGGAATGTTAAAGGACAACCAAGGTAACATGAGATAAACGTGTGTAGTGCCAAGCACACAAATAACTAGGCTGTGTTCCTGCATAGATTCATAGATTTGAGCTCTAGCATACTTCAATGAAAGTCATTGAGCAGAGACAATAAAACAGTAAAAACTAGATTTACAGTGGCTTGCAAAAGTATTCGGCCCCCTTTTTTGTTTTCCACATTTTGTCACATTACTGCCACAAACATAAATTAATTTTATTGGAATTACATGTGAAAGACCATTACAAAGTGGTGTACACGTGAGAAGTGAAACGAAAATCATACATGATTCCAAACATTTTTTACAAATAAATAACTGAAAAGTGGGGTGTGCGGAAGGAAGGAGCCCTGAAGGCTGCTATTGCAATGAAGTAAATAACTTGTTTTATGAAATTCACCTTGTAAGTCCTTTTAAACAAGAGGAGATCATGATGGTGGTGGTGGTAGAGTGGGAGTTAGTGGTGACCCTGGAGAGTGCAGTTTACAACACCTTTATCTCTGAAACTGCATATCCATGGAAGGACCTTCGGAACCAAAGTCAGGTGTTGCACCTACAACTGCTGTTATTTAACCTGAAAAGGATTTTGTTTCTATTTCTGTCTACCTTCTGTAAAGGACACCTAAACTGAGATTGATATGGAGGCTGCCATATTTATTTCCTTTTTAAACTATACCAGTTGCCCTGCTGATCTCTTTGGCTGCAGTAGTATCTGCACCACACACCTGAGACAAGTATGCTGCTTGCAACTGAGGTCTGTCTAGATCAGGGGTAGGGAACCTTGGCTCTGCAGCTGTTAAGGAACTACAAGTCCCACAATGCATTGCAGGAGTCTGACAGCCACAGTCATGATTAGTAAAGGCAAATGCATGCTGGGATTTGTAGTTTTATCACAGCTGGAGAACCAAGGTTCCCTACCGCTGGTCTAGATTAAGTTGGACTTCAGTCAGAAACCTCTGATCTGCATGCTTGGTCAGTGTCTATGGCTAAACTTTATTAAAGGCAGAGGATCAGCAGGACTGCTAGGCAACTGCATTGTTTAACCACTGAAGGACCACAGTCTTTTCGCCCCTTAAAGGGGAACTTCAGCCTAAACAAACATGCTGTCATTAAGTTACATTAGTCATGTTAATTAAAATAGATAGGTAATATAATCTCTTTCCCACCCTGTTTTAAAAGAACAGGCAAATGTTTGTGATTTCATGGGGGCAGCCATCTTTTTCATGGGGGCAGCCATCTTTCTGGTTGAAAGGAGCTGACAGGGAGCATGAGACATAGTTCCTGGTGTCCTGATCACCCCTTACCAGCTGCGCGCTAGGCTTCAAATCTCAAATTCAAAATTAACAAAAAAAATTGCATCAAAACAGCAGAAGGAGAACATCAGAAATCCCATCATGCTTTGCACAGCATCAGGAGAAAAATGCCCGGGCAGTTTTCTTCTCTATAGCTAAAAATGAGGCTTGGGAAAGAGAAACAAAGTTCTGATGCTGTGCAACTGTTAAAGAAACACCAAGCCTTTTCAGTGCTGCTGAGTAGATTTTTTTGTCTGGAGGTTCACTTTAAAGGAAAACTTAAGTCAAATAAAAAAAATGACATTTACTCACCTGGGGCATCCCTCAGCACCCCGAAGCTGGATGGTGCCCTCGCAGCCCCGCTCCGATCGTCCTGTCCCCGCCGGCGGCTACTTCCGGTTCGGCGACAGCCGCCGACAGGCTGGGAACGCGGCTGATTTTCCACGTTCCCAGCCGCTGCTATCACCCTCTATGCTGCTATAGCGTATATATAGACGCTATAGCAGCATAGAGGGTGATAGCAGCGGCTGGGAACGCGGAAAATCAGCCGCGTTCCCAGCCTGTCGGCGGCTGTCGCCGAACCGGAAGTAGCCGCCGGCGGGGACAGGACGATCGGAGCGGGGCTGCGAGGGCACCATCCAGCTTCAGGGTGCTGAGGGATGCCCCAGGTGAGTAAATGTCATTTTTTTTATTTGACTTAAGAAGTTTTCCTTTAAGGACCAGAGCCTTTTATTCCATTCAGACCACTGCAGCTTTAACGGTTTATTGCTCGGTCATACAACCTACTATCTAAATGAATTTTACCTGCTTTTCTTGTCACTAGTACAGCTTTCTTTTGGTGCTATTTGATTGCTGCTGCGATTTTTAGTTTTTATTATATTCATCAAAAAAAGACATGAATTTTGTACAGAAAAAAGATTTCTTTAACTTTCTGTGATAAAATTTGTCAAAGTAAAATTTCTGTATACATTTTGGTCCAAGTTTATTGTGCTACATGTCTTTGATAAAAAAAAACATTCAGTGTATATTGGTTTGGGTAAAAGTTACAGCGTTTACAAACTATGGTGCAAAAAGTGAATTTTCCCATTTTGAAGCATCTCTGACTTTTCTGAGCACCTGTCATGTTTCATGAGGTGCTAGAATTCCAGGGTAGTATAAATGCTCCCCAAATGACCCCATTTTGGAAAGAAGACATCCCAAAGTATTCACTAAGAGGCATGGTAAGTTAATAGAAGAATTTTTTTTTTGTCACAAGTTAGCGGAAAATGACACTTTGAGACAAAAAAAAAAAAGTTTCCATTTCTGCTAACTTGTGACAAAAAAAAAATCTGCCACGGACTCACTATGCCCCTCTCTGAATACCTTGAAGTGTCTACTTTCCAAAATGGGGTCATTTGTAGGGTGTTTACTGTCCTGGCATTTTGGGGGGTGGTAAATTGTAAGCACCCCTGTAAAGCCTAAAGGTGCTCATTTGACTTTGGGATCCTTAGCGCAGTTAGGCTGCAAAAAAGTGCCACACATGTGGTATTGCCGTACTCAGGAGAAATAGTATAATGTGTTTTGGGGTGTATTTTTACACATACCCATGCTGGGTGGGAGAAATATCTCTGTCCCTCGATCACTGGTACCACCAGGGCAGGAGGCAGCCTGTATAATACGCTTTGTATACATTACAAAGCGTATTATACGCTGTACATGCGGCGATCCAGTAGTTAATTATCCGACGCCGCTTGCGGCTGTGGGCGGTCGGCAAGTGGTTTAAGAGGAGCTGTCAGCCATACTATCTCAGGAAAAAAAAAAAAATATATAAGTAGATAAATACTTTCTCTACTTAACATATGTATTGCACTGTCCACATTATGATTCCTGTGAATTTTATAAAGGAAAAGTAGAGAATCCTATTCTAGGCAGTTTCCATATTTACTATGGCTATTTTGAAGCCAGTCGTGATGTAATATCCGCCCTTAGTCTCCTCTGCCTAATTTGCCCACCCTTCACTATAGAAAGTGCATTGTTTCAGCCTGAGAAATTTTGGCAAATCAGAGAGGAACAGAGGTGTGGGAGGGGAAAATAGGAGGGAAAGAGGCTTCAGCCAATCAGGCTGCATTAGTTAAGTCTGAGGGGAAGTAGAGAAGCAAAAAGACAACCCAGCATGCCCTGCAACTTCTTTTGTGTACCAAATTTTCTTTGTACCAAATAAGTCCTGTAAACTGGGGAATAAAAATTTATCAACAAGAAAAGGAATAGTGATTTTAACTTTTGAATTGTCTGATTAGCATCTTTATTACTTGTTTACCAGATAAAAATAAATGATTTTTGATTTTATGCCCGACAGTTACTCTTTAAAAGGAAATAAATATGGCAGCCTCCATATTCCTCTCGGTTAAGTTTTTTTCCTTTGAGAGCAAAAGCCACTCATCAGGAATATACAGCCTTAAAGTGACCCTGTTTCAAGGCTTGCGAAAGGTTTCATACATACCTGGGGCTTCCTCCAGCCTCCTCCGCGCAGATTGCTCCCTTGCCACGGTCTGAAGTCTCCTAGATCGTCCGGTATCGGCCTCATTTTCCGCAGCCATTAGGGCATACTGCGCGGCCCAGCTGCGCGCCTGCCTCCACAGCGCAAAACGCTCCCAGCCGTGGGATTGAGACAGGGTAGTGTGCTTGTCTGCAGAGAACAGGGCTAATGCCAGACAATCTAGGAGGCTTTAGACCACAGCGAGGGAGTGATTTGCACAGAGGGGGCTGGAGGAAGCCCCAGGTATATATAAAACTTTTAGCAACCCTTGTCTCTGGTACACTTAAAGTTTGGATGGTTTGCTCTAATTCATGCTAATAAAGTTTCTAATCTGGAATTTCTCCAAGACAGAACATTTCTTAAAAGAATCAAGATTCTGCCTTATCAGTTTCGGAGATCTACTGCTCTGGATTCATTGTTTTCCGTCATTGAAGAGTTCTTTTAATACTGTTATTGGTAAGTCTAACTGGGGTTTTGTTTTAGTTGCAACTTAATTCCAGGTAATTTCACAAAACCTTTCAAGGTTTTTATTATACTTCTTATTTATACCCACACATCTGATCACAGCCATGGCCACATTAAGAGGAGCTGCCTCTTCACCACTGGTACTAAGTGCATGGTGTATGGGTGCAGCTGACAGGTAGTGCATTCCCTGCAGCCTCCCATGCGAAAAAGGCCTTAGGACTCTTCTTATTTACATTCTGAGGCTCAGAAATATGCAATCTATATTCAGTAGATGCTAGGCGATTTTATTTGTGGTTAATAATCTAGATATCCAGACTTAACTTATCTGATTAAAGAAGACGTGTAATTAGTCATACCAGGAAAACAAAGCACTTTTAAGCACTTTCATACCAGATAATATAGCATGAATTACATCATATATGGTTTTGCAATATATTTAGATGTCCTTATCTTGTTCAAGTGTAATTTTATTATGCTGTCTTCTTGCTGATTATTTAAAGTGACCTGCAGTTGGCCACTGCTTTACTAAATGGCAGTGAGGCTGTCTGCTATACATCTTTACCATTTCAGCAACACGGACTGCATTCACAAAATGGAGTCCTGGTAATTCCCAATAGGACATGACTAGTAACTCAAATTTCGAAATTGGGATACTGTTTATTGGCTAAGGTATTAGAATAAGAGTAAGCAAGCAAGCTATATACATGCAACAGCAAAAGGGAATACATAGATTTTTTTTTTTTTTTGCAGGCATAAATGCAAGTCATTAAGATGGCTTAAATGAAACGGAACATATAAATGAGGTCAGAGGTTGTTTGCTCATTAACAGAGATGGCCCGAACCTCTGATTTTAGGTTCGGGAACCTCCACAAACGTTTGCGAACGTTCGCGGAGCGCAATAGATTTCAATGGGGAGGTGAACTTTGAAAACTAGAAACATTTATGCTGGCCACAAAAGTGATGGAAAACATGTTTCAAAGGGTCTAACATCTGAGTTTTTGCATGGATGAGTGGGATACATGCCAAAAGTCCCGGGGAAAAATCTGGATTTGACGCAAAGCAGCGTTTTTAAGGGCAGAAATCGCACTGCATGCTAAATTGGAGGCCTAAAGTGCATTAAAACATCTTGCATGATGCATCAATCAGGGAGTGTAATTAGAGTACTGCTTCACACTGACACACCAAACTCACTGTGTAACGCACCGCAAACAGCTGTTTGCGTAGTGATGGCCATGCTGGACTGGTGCGCACCATGGCAAGAGTGCAGAATAGCAGTTTTCAAGCCCATATGGTCGCAAGGCTGAGGTAGCTCAATGACAGAACAGTGACTGTCCAGCTGATTGAATTTGGTCTGTCCACAATGAAGCAACGACCTAATTATCTTTGGTGTGCCACCCCCCGAGACACTCATATAGCCGGCGGTCATTGCTTCATTGTGATACGCAAGCCCCTTCACCGCGGCAAGGTAAAGATCACGAAGGGGAATTGACACGTACATGCCTTTTTGTTTTGTTGTTGCAGCCGCAGTGCAGCCAGAAAAATTAGGCAGGCATGTACACGCACCAGAAAAATTATTATAGTGCTAGCAGCGACCTTTAAAAATTCAGGAATCCGCCTGGAGTCCTGGACCCTGTTGGTAGTGGCGGAGAAGGCAGTCAAGCAGCCTGCAGGCAGAGATGCTGTGTGGGGAGCGACTTAGTCTTAGGGGCAAGCAGCCAGTCACACGGCGTGCAGGCAGAGATGCTGTGTGTGGGGACTGACTTAGTCTTTGGGCGGGCAGTAGCCTAATGCCTCATTTATTTTGATAAAAGTGAGGTACTGAACACTTTTGTGACTTGGGACGACTTCTTCTCTTCTCAGTGACAATGCCTCCAGCTGCGCTGAAGGTCCTTTCCGACAGGACGCTTGAGGCAGGGCAAGACAGAAGTTGGATGGCAAATTGTTACAGCTCTGGTCACAGGTCAAGCCTGCGCACCCAGTTGTCCAAGGGTTCATCGCTGCTCAGTGTCTACATCCACACTTAAGGCCAGGTAGTCGGCTACCTGCTGTTCGAGGCGTTGGTAGAGGGTGGATCCGGAAGCATTAAGGCGAGGCGTTGGACTAAAGAATGTCCGCATATCCGACATCACCATGAGATCGCTGGAGCGTCCTGTCCTTGCGTGTATGAACATGATTACTGGCAGTGGTACCTTATTGCGTTGTGCTGTGACATCACCCTTAAACGCATTGTAAAGCATAGTTGCCAGCTTGTTCTGCAAGTGCTGCATCCTTTCTGCCTTCAGGGGAGTTGGTAACCTCTCCGCCACTTTGTGCCTATACCGAGGGTCTAGTAGCGTGGCCACCCAGTACAGCTCATTCCCCTTGAGTTTTTATACGGGGGTCCCTCAACAGGCTGGACAGCATGAAAGACGCCATCTGCACAAAGTTGGATGCAGACGTACTATCCATCTCCTCTTGCTCTTCCTCAGTGTCAGCTAAGTTCTCCTCCCCCAGCCAAGAACAGTACCATGGGAAAGTTGAGCAGCACGAGCCCCCTGCTGTGGTTGTTCTTCCGCCTCATCCTCCTCCTCCAAAACACCTTCCTCATCATCTGACTCCTCTTCCCCACACGGCTCTTCCTCCTCCTCCCCCCTCTGTGCTGCCGCAGGTGTTGAGGAATCCTCTTCTGCTGGGAATTGATCCCACAACTCTTCTTCCTGTTCCTGGTCACGCTCCTCCACAGCTTGATCCACCACTCTACGCACTGCACGCTCCAGGAAGAAGACAAACGGGATCAAGTCGCTGATGGCGCCTTCACTGCGACTCACCAGGTTTGTCACCTCCTCAAACGGCCGCATGAGCCTGCAAGCATTTCGCATCAGTGTCCAGTACTTCGGCCAGAACATCCCTATCTCTTCAGACTGTGTCCTTTGACTATAGTGTACAGATATTGTTAGATGGCTTTCTCCTGTTGTAGCAGGTGGTCCAGCATCAGGAGGGTTGAATTCCAGCGAATCAGGCTATCACAAATCAAGTGTCTCACCGGCAAGTTGTTTCTCCGCTATATATTGGCAAAGCGTGCCATGGCCGTGTAAGACCGCCTGAAATGCCCACACACCTTCCTGGACTGCTTTAGGACGTCCTGTAAGCCTGGGTACTTAGACACAAATCTCTGAATTATGAGATTCAGCACATGTGCCATGCAGGGTACATGTGTCAACTTTCCCAAATTCAAAGCAGAAATGAGATTGCTGCCGTTGTCACACACCACGTTGCCGATCTCCAGTCGGTGCAGGGTCAGCCACTGATTCACCTGTTTGTTCAGAGCAGCCAGGAGAGCTGTTCCAGTGTGACACTCCGTTTTGAGGCAAGACATGTCTAATATGGCGAGACACCGTCATACCTGGCATGCAGCATAGCCCCTGGGGAGCTGGGTCTGTGTAGCAGGAGAGGAGATGGCAGCACCAGTAGAGTTGAACTGCCACTCAGCCGAGGAGGACGACAGCGAAGAGGATGTAGCGGGAGGAGAGGAGGTTGCAGCAGGCCTGCCTGCAAGCCGTGGAGGTGTCACTAGGTCCGCTGCACAGCCACATACTCACCAGGTTGACCCAATGGGCTGTGTAAGTAATGTACCTGCCCTGACCGTGTTCGGCAGTCAGGCATCCGTGGTCAGATGGACCCTTGACCCAACGCTGTGTGCCAGAGATGACACCACTTGCCTCTCAACTTCACGGTACAGTTTGGGTATCGCCTTTCTGGAGAAATAATTGCGGCCTGGTATCTTCCACTGCGGTGTCCCAATGGCCACAAATTTACGGAGTCCACCAGCTGGTATGGTAACAGCTGGCAAGCTAACAGTTCCGCCAAGCCAGCTGTCAGACGCCGGGCAAGGGGGTGACTGGCAGACATTGGCTTCTTCCGCTAAAAGCTTTCCCTCACGGACACCTGGCTGCTGCTGTGGGCAGAGGAGCAGGAACCGCTCAAGGTGAGAGGCGGAGTGGAGGAGGGAGGCTGTGATTGTGAAGGTGCAAGGGAGAAAGCGGCTGCAGATGATGCACCTGAAGGAGGAAGATAAGGAGGGTGGCTTTGCTTGTGTGCTGCTTTTCCTCAGGTGGTCTTCCCATTGCAGTTTGTGCCTTTTCTGCAGGTGCCTTCGTAAGGCAGTTGTTCCTACGTGGGTTTTGGCCTTTCCACGGCTTCACTTTTGGTGGCAGAGAGTACAGACGGCATTGCTCTCTTTGGCATACACATTAAAAAATTTCCACACTGCTGAGCCCCCCTGGGGTGATGGCACTATGGTGGCCTCAGCATCTGACATTGAAGGGCACGTTGGCTGGCTGTCCATAAGTGGCGATACATGGCGCCGGACACTGCCACCAGCTGTTTCTGACGACGAGCTCCCCCTGCTTCTTTCAGGAACTCGTCTCCTCCTACTCCTCTCTGACTCCCCCCTCTGAACTGTCCCCCTGTTCATCTCCTCTATTGGGAACCCACGTGTTAAGAATTCTTTTACAGCTGTCCATTTGGGTAAATATTCATGGTGGAAATAAAAGTTGCCAATTGCTTATTTGGGTATGCTACAGACCACCTCATATTAATGAAGCTGCAGAACTGCGATTACTACAGCAGATTGAAAAAGCTGCAAGAAAAAAATGAGGTCATAGTTATGGGCAACTTCACCTTTCCAGACATTGACTGGGGTATTGAGGCTACCCATTCTGGTAAAAGCAGCAGATTTCTGGCAGCACTACAGGACAATTACTTGACTCAAATGGTAATGGAACCAACTAGGGGGAATGCGTTACTGGATCTGATCATTTCTAATAGACTAGATAATGTATCAAATGTGCACGTTCAAGAACATTTGGGAAATGGTGATCACAACATAACGTTTGATCTGGTGACTGATAGGCCACGGGGCAGCGGTACCACTAAAACTATGAATTTTAGAAAAGCAAAGTTCAATAAAATTAGGCAGGCACTAAGGTTGGTGAACTGGGATAATGTACTACAAGGGATATTGGGAATGTGATATACTTGGACTTTGCAAAGGCCTTCGACACTGTTCCCCACAAAAGTCTGGTGAAAAAGTTGAGGATGCAAGGACTGGGGAAGAGTCTGTGTGCATGGATAGGGAACTGGCTAATGGACAGAAAACAGAGTTGTGGTCAATGGATCGTATTCAAAATGGGAGACTGTTCGCAGTGGGGTCCCACAGGGGTCTGTACTGGGTCCAGTGCTCTTCAATTTATTAATGACCTAATAGATGCAGTAGTGAGCAATGTTGCTATTTTTGGAGATGATACAAAATTGTGCAGAATCATCAACTCTCAGGAAGATAGTGACATATTGCAACAGGATCTGGATAGGATGGCTATATGGGCACATAAATGGCAGATGAAATTCAATGTTCAAAAATGTAGAGTCATGCATTTTGGTCGTACCAATGGTCTAGCACCATACAAAATAAATGGTATACAGTTGGGGACATCAAACTTGGAGAAGGACTTAGGAATACTCATCGACAACAAGTTAAATAATCGTACTCAATGCCAAGCCGCTGCAGCTAAAGCTAACAAAATTTTGGGATGCATTAAAAGGGAAATCATAACTCGAGATGCTAGCATAATATTGCCCCTGTTTAACTCTCTAGTAAGGCCACATCTGGAATATGGAATTCAGTTCTGGGCACCACATTACAAAAAAGATATTGCAGTTTTAGAGCAGGTGCAGAGACGAGCAACAAAATTGATACGTGGGATGGAAGGTCTCGCTTACCAAGAAAGGTTAGAGAAATTGGGTTTATTTAGTCTAGAGAAAAGACGCCTTAGAGGGGATCTAATTAACATGTATAAATACATCAGAAGGCAATATAATAGCTTGGCGGATGAGCTTTTTGTCCCTAGGCCTTCTGAAAGGACTAGAGGACATGATCTGCGCATGGAGGAAAAACGTTTTAGCCATTTATTTAGGAAAGGGTTCTTTACAGTAAGAGTGATTAAGATGTGGAATGCATTGCCACAGGAAGTCGTTATGGCAAACTCTATACCTGCATTTAAAGGGGGCTAAAGCCGCATCTACACGAGCAGATGCGGCCGCGATGCTCCTTATCAATCGAGCCGCTAATGCGTCTCGATTGATAAGATCCGACAGGACGGATCTCCGCACCCCCGATTCCCTGCTCGCTCCCCCCTAGGGGACAATGGCAGGGAATCGAGCGGAAGATAAGCGGGGACGAGCGGGGAATCGAATGCGGCGCGCGAGCGGGGACGTGGCCGGCACGCGGAAGAGGTGATCCGGCGGCTAATCGAGCCGCCGATTCGCTGCAAACTCTGTGTAGACGGGGCTTTAGATGCTTTCCTTGCGTTGAAAGACATCCATGGCTACAATTACTAGGTAATGCCTAATGATGTTGATCCAGGGATTTTATCTGATTGCCATCTGGAGTCGGGAAGGAATTTTTCCCTTTTTGGGGCTAATTGGATCATGCCTTGTAAGGGTTTTTTTCGCCTTCCTCTGGATCAACAGGGATATGTGAGTAGAGCAGGCTGGAGTTATACTTTGTACTGGTTGAACTCGATGGACGTATGTCTTTTTTTCAACCAAAATAACTATGTATGTAACTGTGGCATCCAAATCATCATAATCATCCTCCCCAGCTTCGCTTGCCTCAGACACCTCATAAACTGCACCAACAGCAGGTACATCCCCCTCCTCTTCCCATCTTATGTCCATAGTGTCGCCTAACTCACACATATGAGGTGGTGTAACTTAGCGCCTTCATCTTGTTGTAACAATAATGGCTGTGCATCAGGGATTTCCCCACCAAATAACTCCTGCGAAGTGTCAAATGCAGCGGATGTGGTGCTAGTAGTAGCGCTGGTGGCTGTGGAAGATGAGGTGTTCTGTGTTAGTCAACCCAAGTCCTTACAATCTTGGGAGTTGATGAGACGGGGGGGGGGGGGGGGGGGGGGGCTTGGGGGAATGAAGTGAAAGGTATGCACTGACTTGACTAATACAATGTGCAGTCGCACAGGTGCAGTGAAAGGTATGCAGTGACCGGTATTACAGTACAATGTGCAGCTGTCACACGGGTGCAGTTAACAGGTATGCTCGGAGTGGTATTTTACACAGCGTGCAGTCACACAGGTAGTGTGAACAATTATGCAATGACTGTTATTACAAATGTGCACCTGTTACACACAGGACAGGGCCCGGTCTGGCACAGTGACACTGCGTGCGCTCACGTAGGTAGGTGGATGCACTGAACCGGTAGGTATATGCAGTGATGGGTATTACAATGTGCACCTGTCACACACAGGTAGCCACTGAATGTGCTGGGCCTGGGAGTGGCATACACGGTAGGAATTACCAAGGCCGTCTGTGCAACACAAGTGTCTGTGGGACACACACACACACACACACACACACACACACACACACACACACACACACACACACACACACACACACACACACACACACACACACACACACACACACACACACACATCACAAGAATAAGATTGGCTCTCAAAAGAGCTGTTGAGGGGTGCTTTTTTAACAATAAGAATAAGCAAGGAGTAAGCTAAGAAGCCTACAAGAGCCTAAATAAGTGTAAGCTTTCCCTATAGGTCTCTGCACAGCAGCTCTCCCTTTTCTAATTACTGCAGGCACACGAGTGAGTCCAATGCCTGACGCTGCCTGCCTTTTATAAGGGGGGAGGGGCTCCAGGAGGGAGTGTAGCCTGGTTGGCTACAATGTGCCTGCTGACTGTGATGTAGAGGGTCCAAAGTTGACCCTAATGATGCACTATGGGGGCGAATCGAACTTCCGGAAAAGTTTGCGGTTCTCCGTGAACCACCGAAGTTCACCGGCGAACCGTTCGGGCCATTTCTACTGATTAATAGATTAGACCCCTTGGGCCATATGCAATTCACTTTTTCACCTGAGTTTTCTCCTAGATGATCTTTTCACAACTTGTAAATAAAATGCCTTTTACACCACCAGAAAGCAAACTAATACTCTAATTTTGACAGTAGTTTTTAATTTACCCTTTGGTACGTCTCCATTGCAGAGTGTTAGTTACCATATTTTCCGCCGTTTAAGACGCACTTTTGCGTCTTATACGGCAAATGCAGGGAATCCCTGATATATGAACCGCCGCTATGTCGGGGGTTCCCTGCATTACCTCCCTGTGTGGTCTGCTCCCCAAGTAGTGTAATTTGTGTATCGGCACGTATACTACATAACATTTTGCCGCCTGTATGTGCCCCTGGCTCCCTGTGTGGTCCACCTCCTGTCTCTTGGCTCTCCGATGTGCCCACTCCCCCTCGCTTGTGTGCCTTCCCCAGCCGCCCCCCCCCCCCCCGCGCGCTTATGTGTGCGCATCCCCTGAGTGTCAGTATAGCGGCTGTCTTACTATTTCAGCCGCTCTCCGGGAATGCACACACATAAGCAGGGGGGGGGGGGGGGGGAGCGGGCACATAAGAGCTGGGATGGAAGCACATAAGAGCAGGGAGGGGAGCGACAGGAGGCGGGCCACACGGGGAGCCAGGGGCACATAGGGGCGGCAAAATGTTATATGGTATACGTGCCGATGCACAAGTTACAGGACCTGGGGAGCAGACCACACAGGGAGCTGGGGACACCCAAGGACACAAAGAAAGCAATTGACAACACTGGGGAAACATGGGGTTCACTTAAGGACACATGGGGGACACTGGAATACATTAATTGGGGAGAAGATTTACAAGACGCTCCTGGAATATAGACGCATAGGGTTTCGTATTTTTTTTTCCTTGGTTTTTGCACACAAAACCTAGGTGTATCTTATATTCCGGAGTGTCTTATAAGGCGAAAAATGCGGTAATTTAAATTGAAGATGAAAAATGATCTCCTAGGAGAAAACTTGGGTAAAAAAATGAATTGCATATGGCCCCTTGTGTTGATGTTGCATGTATATTGTTGTCTGTTCCATCAGCTTGTAAACAAACAGGATTGAGTCTGATGAAGGCTACACAGCCGAAAGTTTGCTTGCTTACTCTTATACGTTAGCCAATAAATGCCAACACGGTACAATACTCTACTGGGACTAGTAACTCAATTATTCACCCCCCCCCCCTTCATTTGCTATTGTTGCTTGTTTTCGCACTTAAAGGGACACTTAAGCCAGAAAAAAAAAGTTTTACTCACCTGGGGCTTCTACCAGCCCCCTGCAGCAGTCCTGTGCCCTCACAGCCACTCACTAATCCTCTGGTCCCCCGCTGCCAGCTAGTTTCGTTTTTGTCAACAGGCCCGTCAGGAGTGGCCATGCGCAGCTTTTTCCGCATTCCCGACTGTAATTGGCGCTATCGCGGGCCGCAATGCGTACAAAAGTACGCATTGCCGCATTACGAACGCATAGATATGTGGCAACGTGTATTTTCGTACGCGTTGCGGCCCGCACTAGCGCTAATTGCAGTCAGGAATGCGGAAAAAGCTACGCTTGGCCAGTCCTGACGGGCCTCTCGGCAAAAACGAAACTAGCTGGCAGCGGGGGACCAGAGGATTAGTGAGTGGCTGCGAGGGTACAGGACTGCTGCAAGGGGCTGGTAGAAGCCCCAGGTGAGTAAAACTCACTGACTTAAGGTTCACTTTAAGCAGAGCCCAGGTGATGTCACAAGGAAGCCCAAAGTTGGCATGGCTGTTATACAGTAGGAAAGATGTGTATAGTTGAAGCAATGGATGGGAGTGCTACAATAGGGGGCATGGCTGGGTTTCCAGGGCCAGGACGTCTAACTACATATCGGCACTCACAGGGGCGCTGCAGAGCCTCTTGACTGTGTTGCTGAGGAAATAAACCTAGTATACAGCCTTGCCACCTGTTTCGTAACATGGCTTACCGCACTACAGTGTACCACCAATGTAATGTTCGCTGTGTGGTGGGTGCATTGTAGTATAACTGGTTGCAGCATTGGAACGGACTGCATGCAGTGTATTACCGCTAAATGCACGTTAGCAGGAACAGTGACGCATACTTTTCATTGAATGTAGGCTTCACTGTAACTGACACGACGCAAGCACATCACGTTCCTGCTGTCACAAGGAAAGCAACGGCATATATAATTTTATTTATTTGTGGTACAAGAGCTTACATGTTTTTGGGTGAAAAATAGTTATCTTTTTTGGAGTTCATATGGTGCTCTCTTTCATTCGCAAATGAGCTAGATATCATACACTGATTGTATTAAAACGTGAAGGGTAGGAACGCGCTAGGCAGAATCGCATATGTGGTTTCCACTATATGCTATGGAAAATACATATGCGATTCTGCCCAGTGTGTTCCTACCCTAAAAATTAAATCTGGTTTATTGCAAGAAAAAGCAAAAAGCTAGTGCTGTCAAACGTCAGCCATTTAACAATGTTTCATTGTTAAATGATTGACATGTGACAGCACTGACTTTTTACTGTTTGCTGTTTTATAAACCTGATTTAATTTTTAACCTTAATGCAATGAGTATATGATATTGAGTTCATTTGCGTATGAGAGAGCAATATGTGAACTAAAAAAACTTTTTATCACAAAAACATTTAGCCTGGTTTCACAGTGGGACGTTGCGTTTTAGGGGACGTTATGGTCGCATAACGTGCCTCTAACGCAACGCCTGGTGGTGTTGGAGCAGGACGCTACCAAGAGCCGCGTTACAAGCAGCTCTTGGTGCGCCTGCTCTGTTGGAGGCACTGCAGAGACCACGTGAGCGGAGCTATCCGCATCACGTGGTCCCGCCAGCCAATCCGCGGCCGCTCCAGGATGTAAACACTGCAAGTGCAGTGAATAAGTAACCATGTGCCTGGCTACGTAGCGGCCTCTCCCCGCCTCTTCTCCACTCATAAATTGAAAAAAAAAACCCTACTCAGCATGTGCAAACGCGGCTTAGCCGGGTGTAAAGTACTGCATGCAGTACGTTATGTAGACGTGCTGCGTTACAAGGTAACGCAACGTGGGCACTGTGAACAGCCCATTGATTTTTCATTGCTGTGCGTTGGGGTGCGTTACAGGCGGCTCTAATGTGCGCCTGTAACGTCCCACTGTGAAACCAGCCTTAATGTCTTATACCACTGAAAATGATGTATGTATTTAACTTGTGGTTTTTTTTTTTTGTTTTTTTTTTTGCTCTTAAGTTGTGGTAGTGGAGAAAGTGTAATTTTAATGTTAAATCAGTAATCCTCAGTAGTATTTCCAACAGCAAGAAAAGATACATCAATTTAAATGCATTAGTATTCAAAATGATTTTCTTTTCTTAGAAACTTTGCATCAGCATTTTTCAAACAAAGCAGGAACCAGTGTTTCCTTCCTTTTTTAAGATCAGTATGCCCATGCAGACCGGGCCTTTTTTTTTTTTTTTTTTTTTTTTTTTTTGTGGGCTTTTTACAGTTTTTCTGCATCTTAAACAATATTTATTTTGCATTTCATGCCACCAGATAATTTATTCAAGGGTAAAGTATTCTGCTTTCTGTAATTAATAATAAGCACAACAAACCACACCTTTCCCATTTAGAGCAATGTGCTGGAAGGCTTTACATTTTACAGTAACAGCTCAAAAATCTGTTACGGTTTTCCTATCCTGACTATATTGCTTTCATATGTAGGATGTATATTAATTAGGTTTATTTTTATTTACGCTTCCTTTTTTTTTTTTTTTTTTTTAACATGTACTTGTAAATGTATTTAAGGTACGTTAAAGATGGACAACAAAACATTTCGTCGTTCCAGCCTCAACAGCTTCCAAAGCGCCACCAGTGATGATGACATGGTTGAAATTTCTGAGGGAACTCTTGATTTTAATATGTCTGATGATGTCCCTCCTCTTGACAGAGATATGGCGGAAGGTGTGTATGCTGTCCTCCTTTCACTGTAATAGTTAATACATACAATAGATACAGTACTTGTGTCGTTAGTGCATTGAATGCAAAGTTGTTTGTTTTTGTTTTTTAGCGGTAAAGTTATAAATAAAAATAACTATATGCGATGGATATTCAAGGGCTTGAAGCCTTAATGATAGAATTATTCACTTTGCATGTTTTTCACATCTAATAGTTGTTTTGTTTTACTATTTCAAAGTGGAATTTCAATCTGGCATAACATTGAATTAAAAGTTGGTTTCCCAAACTTTTTATGGCCCATACAGTTTAAGTACAAACACACCTCAGACAAAAATTGGTCTAAATTAATGTTGACTAACGATAAATTGGTGAAGGTTAACAATTTTAAATAACCGACCCGTATACACACACAAAGGATCTGAGAAAGAAGGAATCGACAGATAATGAGGAAGTGACTTCTGAATCAAAGTATACCAGAGCCGAATATATCATATACTATCCCCCTCACAGTTTAAGATGGCTGCGCTTAATTCATGCGTCTGGGGGTTCACTTGCTCTTGTGGTGTCCCTCAGGGCACAAGCACCTCAAAAAAACACACACAAAAAAAATAATGCAGACTGTTAAAGGCTGACACCCCATTGGTGCAAAAATATATGCAGGCTCACTAACGTTGTGAAGGTAAGGGGGCGGGGAAAGCCACCACCAACTACAGACTCTCCCCTCAAGGTTCCTGAACTCTCCCTGCTCACCGTCGTGCAGCCAGGTGAGAGATTGGCAGGCTCCCTTCCTTCAGCGTTCTTCCATATGCAGTTGGGTAATCACCAGTAGTTGCCCATTCAATATCTGGGCCCAAACTTCATACCTCAAAATAAGCACAATTATCACCAATGTGTAAAACCAAACGTTTAATAAAGCTTAAAAAGGTAATGCGCATACATAATAAAACTCCTTGTAAAACATATTACATGTGTTACCGATCCCCCGATCTAGGGCCACGGCACAGCTTGCTTCTCGTCGTCTGTAGCCAGCATCCTCCTCGCTGCCCTTAAGCCACGCCCTACCGGTTTCTTCGCGATATGCGACTCATCAGGGGCTAACTGAGCAGTTGTATAGAGGACCATTAAATACTCGTATGGAGGGCACGCCTGCGGCGTCCTGCCGCGGCCCTCCTTCTGGAAATTCCACCCGCACTATGCGTCATACTTCCTGGGTTGATGCCAAATATGTGACCAGTCAGGTCATCACGTAAACCCAGTAAAAAGAAATACCGCCCATATGTTAACCACACCACCCCCCAATGACGTCAGGTGTTTCCCCATCCCCTTGGCGCTTCGCAATGTATCCACTCCACCTATCATCTAACCGTTCTAGCTGCAGCCTATATCTAGACGAGCAATCGGTTTACAGTACCATTGACCTATGGGGCCATTGCCACTTCACTCACATATTCTCTGATCTATCACTAACCTATATTACTACTGCACATGTTAGATTCATCTCGCAAAGCAAGAATGTTTCTTATACACACTATCCTTATATTTTTAATAGATATATCCACGTTAGATTAACTTATATATCAGCCACATTTATACTTTACATATCACCATGAGCAACACCCATTTTCATAGTGAATTACATACCTTCCTATACTTAAATCGGCTCATAAAAGATCACACACCTCCCAAGGTATTCCACATATGTTTTCCTGCAGATTGCTTACCTTCAAGGGGCACCCTGCATCTAGTGAAAGTGTTTTGACGTTATAAATTAATATTTAGCATGCCTCGATGGTTACCTATAGATACATGAATCCAGTAATTTTCTACATGGCAAGGTATATATATCCTAATAGTATCCTCCATTTGGTTACTCTCTTATACTTCGTAGGTTTCTATGGATCTGGAAACCATCCAATATTTCAGTATTCCCCTATTATTTTACAACCTGAATCCTACTTTTCCCAAGTTGCGAGTGTAGCACACATCTATCAATAGGAAGCTAAATTGTACTCGATCATTAGTATGGAAATGGTTAATGTCTAATTTGATGTTTTAACCCTTCTGGGTACATAGTCTTAAGTGTATAAATCCACTTAAGGTAGCCATACACTGGTCGATTTGCCATCAGATTAGACCAACAGATATATATCTCTCTCTGATCGAATCTGATCAGAGAGGGATCGTATGGCTAACTTTACTGCAACAGATTGTGAACCGATTTCAGCCTGAAACCATTCACAATCTGTTGTGGTGGTACTGCCGCCGCTCCCCCCGCCCGCATGCCCGCATACATTACCTGCTCCGCCGGCGCGACTCCAGTCCCCAGGTCACCGCTGCTCCGTCTCCGCTCTGGTCACCGGCCCCGGCATGCTTTACTTCTTCCTGCCCGGCAGGAAGTTTAAACAGTAGAGCGCCCTCTACTGTTTAAACTTCCTGCCGGGCTGAAGGAACTGAAGCATGCCGGAGACCAGCGCGGTGGCGCGGAGCAGCGGTGACCGGGTGTAGACGTGCCGGCGGAGCAGGTAATGTATGCGGCTCTATTGCGTCGGTCGTCGTGTACTCGAACGCCGCTAGCGGCGCGCTCCCTACCCGCGGGCGATAGACGCTAATTTTCCGCACGGAGCAATCGAAGGGATTGGACAAAAATGATCAAAATTCGGCGTGTAGCGCGAACGATTGGCAGCAGATTGGATCCCAGTGATCGAATCTGCTGTCGAAACGGCGGTGAATCGGGCCAGTGTATGGCCACCTTTAGTCTCTGTTTGGCATATTTACGCAATTTGTGGCATCCCCTCCAGTTTGATTGTATCTTTTCAATTGTGCATGCTCTGAGGAATTTTGGATTACATCCATGTTTAACCTTAACGTGCCTGGACACGCTATGATTTTCATGTCCCTTAGTAATTTTATATATGTGTTCCCCCACTCTTTCCTGTAGGGTACGAGTGGTCCTTCCCACATATCTGTATCCACAATTGCACCACAGTAAATATACTATATGGTTACTCCTGCACGTAATGCACTGTTCAATCTTATACTCCTTTACATTACCCATGGCTGTAAACTTATGTTTTAACTGTAACTCCCATTTTGCATGCCTTACAATCCTTACAGGGGAAGAAGCCTCTAGGCCTCGTGTTAATATTCTCTTTATCCCCTGGGGGGTCCAAACAGCTAGGGGCCAATCGATCCTTCAATTTGGTGCTCTACGATAAATGAATCTTGGACATTGTGGGAGTATTCTTCTGAGTTGTACATCACTCATAAGAACAGACCAATTTTTTATAATTTTCTCCACTGCTTTATATGCTTGAAGTCTCTTATAAATGCTAGTTGGAAACTTCCATCTTGTTGCATTGTGATTCCATTTTCCAGCAGTCTGTTTCTAACCATATCCCTCACCTTCTGCGCCATATCTTGTATGGTCTCTCTATGTCCCTTCTCAATAAACCTTTCACCAAGGATTGTGGCCTGTTGTCGGTAGTCGGCCACTGTTGTGCAATTTTGTTTCACTCTGGTGAATTGTCCCTTTGGGACTCCCTTTATCTAATTAGGGTGGTGGCAACTGTTGGTAGGGATAAATCCATTTCTGCCTGTTTTTTTTTTTTTTTTTTTTAAATTTCATAGTCTATTGTTTATCCTATACAATAAAGTCCAAGTGCCGCTGCGTCCAACAGTTTTGCAGCGTCCCTGTGTCCCTGGTATTGTTATACTGCGCATGTGTGCAGTAACGGCTGCTGGAGAGACCAGGGAGTGAGGTGGGTGGGCGGGCAGTTGCGTGCGTCGGGTGCGCGCGCATGCGCAGTGACTGGGGGCGGCGGTAAAGGACTTCCGAGGCCAAATGAAAAAAAGTGAAATGCCTGCATCATATTTTAAGGCATTCCGCCGGGTCCCCGCCGCTCAATAGCCCCCCGGGCCGGCTCCCAACCTCACGGCCCGGGTCGGGCTCTTCTGCCTCTACAAACATGACCGCATGAGCTCTCCACGGCTGCGCAGCTCTAGGGCCCTAGGTTAGCCCTAGAGCTGCGCAGCGGCCCGACCGGGAGCCGGCCCGGGGGGCTATTGAGCGGCGGGGACCTGGCGGAACGGCACGGAGGGCGCGGACAGCGTCCTCTGTGCCTTAAAATATGATGCAGGTATTTTACTTTTATTTTTTAATTTGGCCTCGGAAGTCCTTTAAAAAAGACCTAGAGCCCGGTTTTAAACGGGCTTGGGTCTACTAGTTTTTTTTGTTTTTTTTTTATAATATCCAAATGATATCTGCTTATTACTAAGTCTTTTTCATCCAATAGACTTTTGATTTGTTCCTTAACCCTAATGACCCAACTAATAAATATAAAGGTGACCTCATTAAGAAAATGAAGGTATATTTGACAGATGAGTTCACACATTTGGTGCCCATGGAGTATTGCGAGACATTACCAAGAGTATTGCGAGATATTAAACGTACAATACAAATTATGGAAAACTTAGAAGTAGGTGAGAACACTCTGCTAGCAACAGCAGATGTGTCGTCACTATATACTTCCCTGGCTAACATCTATATGGCACTATGGGAGGAGAAGGCTATTAACACAGGGGGTGGCAGGATAACCCTCTGGAAACTCTATATAGATGACCTTATGTTCCTGTGGCAGGAGGACAACGGGTCATTGGAGGCCTTCATGAGGGCATTAATCAATTTGCCCCCAATATCAAACTGACACTGGACTCTGACCCTTGTAACATAAATTTTCTTGATTTGGATATTCTAAAAATAAACAAGACTTACTATGAAATGTTTTTTCAAAAAGAGTGAGACGAAATTGTACAACCGTGGCCGACTACCGACAACAGGCCACAATCCTTGGTGAAAGGTTTATTGAGAAGGGATATAAGAGAGAGACCATACAATATATGGTACAGCAGGTGGGGGATATGGATAGAAACAGACTGCTGGAAAAATGGGATCACAATGCAACAAGATGGAAGTTTCCAACTAGCATTTACTGTATAAGTGACTTCTCCAAGCAATGTAAAGCAGTGGAGAAAATCATTAGAAAAAAATTGGTCTGTTCTTATGAATGATGTACAACTCAGAAGAATACTCCCAGAACGTCCAAGATTCATTTATCGTAGAGCACCAAACTTGAAGGATCGATTGGCCCCTAGCTGTGTGGACCCCCCAGGGGATAAAGAGAATATTAACACGAGGCTTAGAGGCTTCTTCCCCTGTAGGGATTGTAAGGCATGCAAAATGGGAGTTACAGTGAAAACAAATACGTTTTCAGCCATGGATAATGCAAAGGAGTATAAGATTGAACAGTGCATTATGTGCAGGAGTAACCATATAGTATATTTACTGTGGTGCAATTATGGATACATATATGTAGGAAGGACCACTCGTACCCTACAGGAAAGAGTGGGGGAACAAATATATAAAATTACTAAGGGACATGAACAATCATAGCGTGTCCAGGCACTTTAAGGTTAAACATGGATGTAATCCAAAATTCCTCAGGGCATGCGCAATTGAAAAGATACAATCAAACTGGAGGGGATGCCAGAAATTGCCCAGGGGATGCCAAAATGTACCCAGAAGGGTTAAACATCGAATTAGCCATTAACTGTTTCCTTACCAATGACTGACTACAGTATGGGGCTTGCCATTTAGCTTCCTATTGATAGATGTGTGCTACAATTGCAACTTGGTAAAAGTAGGATTCGGGTTGTAAAATAGGGGAATACTGAAATATTGGATGGTTTCCAGATTTAGCATAGAAACCTACGAAGTATAAGGGTACGTTTCCACTTGAGCAGCGCGATTTGCTCGCGGAAACCGCGTCAACGAATCCGCATGCGGTTGCGGATTCGTTGACGTTTCCATGTGGATTTTCACGCGGAATCGCTCGCGGTTTTAACGACGCGATTTTAACCATGTCAATGCCGGCAAGCATTGACATGGGTTTTTAGACGAAATCGCACGCGGAAACGCCGGGAAAACCGCAAGACTAAAGAGCTTGCGGTTTTCCTATTTAGTTACATTACCGACGATTCGCGTGCGGGTGTGCGGCGTGCGAATTCTGACGGCTCTGCTGTGCAGATTTTTTCTGCATAGCGAGCCGCACAGAATTCCTGACAAGTGGAAACCGTGCCATCCACTTGTATTGGTTGAGCGAATCTGCATGCAGGAAACGCATGCAGATTCGCTCAAGTGGAAACGAGCCCTTAGAGAGTAATCAAATGGAGGTGACTATTGGGATATATATATAACCTGCCATGTAGAAAATTACTGGATTCATGTGTATATATATAGGTAACCATCGAGGCGTGCTAAATATTAATTTATAACGTCAAAACACTTTCACTAGATGCAGGGTGCCCCTTGACGGTAAGCAATCTGCAGGATAACATATGTGGAATACCTTGGGAGGTGTGTGATCTTTTATGAACCGATTTAAGTATAGGAGGGTATGTGATTCACTATGAAAATGGGTGCTGCTCATGGTGATAGGTGAAGTATAAATGTGGCTGATATATAAGTTAATCTAATGTGGATATATCTATAAAAAGTATAAGGATAGTGTGTTTAAGAAACATTCTTGCTTTGCGAGATGAATCTATATGTGCAGTAGTAATATATGTTAGTGATAGATCAGAGAATATGTGAGTGAAGTGGCAATGGCCCCATGGGTCAATGGTACTGTAAACCGATCGCCCGTCTAGATATAGGCTGCGGCTAGAACAGTTAGATGATAGAGATGGAGTGGATACATTGCGAAGCACTAAGGGGAGAGTGTTCGCAATGTTGCCAACGGGATGGGGAAACGCCTGACGTCATTGGTTGGAGGGTGGTGTGGTTAACATATGGGCGGTATTTCTTTTTACTGGGTCTACGTGATAGTCACGTGTTTGGCGTCAACCCAGGAAGTATGACGCATAGTGTGGGTGGAAGTTCCAGAAGGAGGGCAGTGGCAGGACGCTGCAGCACCGCCCTCCATACGAGTATTTAATGGTCCTCTATACACATGCTCAGTTAGCCCCTGATGAGTCGCATATCGTGATGAAATCGGTAGGGCGTGGCTTAAGGGCAGCGAGGAGGATGCTGGCTACAGACGACGAGAAGCAAGCTGTGCCGTGGCCCTAGATCGGGGGAACGGTAACACACGTGATATGTTTTACAAGGAGTTTTATTATGGTGGTGGCTGGATAGTGTACTCGTTAAGGGCTCTGCCTTTGACATGGGAGACCAGGGTTCGAATCCTGGCTAGGTCAAGTACCTATTCAGTAAGGAGTTCAAGACAAGACTCCCTAACACTGCAGGGTGGCCTCCTGAGCGCGTCCCAGTGGCTGCAGCTCTTGAGCGCTTTGAGTCCGAAAGGAGAAAAGCGCTATACAAGTGTTCGGATTATTATTATATTATTATGTACGCGCATTACCTTTTTTTTAAAAGCTTTATTAACCACTTGAGGACCGTGGGCTTTACCCCCCTTAAGGACCAGGCACTTTTTTTCCATTCAGACCACTGCAGCTTTCACGGTTTATTGCTCGCTCATACAACCTACCACCTAAATGAATTTTGGCTCCTTTTCTTGTCACTAATAAAGCTTTCTTTTGGTGCTATTTGATTGCTGCTGCGATTTTTACTTTTTATTATATTCATCAAAAAAGACATGAATTTTGGCAAAAAAATGACTTTTTTAACTTTCTGTGCTGACATTTTTCAAATAAAGTAAAATTTCTGTATACATGCAGCGCGAAAAATGTGGACAAACATGTTTTTGATTAAAAAAAACCCATTCAGTGTATATTTATTGGTTTGGGTAAAAGTTATAGCGTTTACAAACTATGGTGCAAAAAGTGAATTTTCCCATTTTCAAGCATCTGACTTTTCTGACCCCCTGTCATGTTTCATGAGGGGCTAAAATTCCAGGATAGTATAAATACCCCCCAAATGACCCCATTTTGGAAAGAAGACATCCTAAAGTATTCACTGAGAGGCATAGTGAGTTCATAGAAGATATTATTTTTTGTCACAAGTAAGCGGAAAATGACACTTTGTGACAAAAAAATAAAATAAAAAAAAATTCCATTTCTTCTAACTTGCAAAAAAAAAAAAAAATGAAATCTGCCACGGACTCACCATGCCCCTCTCTGAATACCTTGAAGTGTCTACTTTCCAAAATGGGGTAATTTGTGGGGTGTGTTTACTGTCCTTGCATTTTGGGGGGTGCTAATTTGTAAGCACCCCTGTAAAGCCTAAAGGTGCTCATTGAACTTTGGGCCCCTTAGCGCAGTTAGGCTGCAAAAAAGTGCCACACATGTGGTATTGCCGTACTCAGTAGAAGTAGTATAATGTGTTTTGGGGTTTATTTTTACACATACCGATGCTGGGTGGGAGAAATATCTCTCTAAATGACAATTTTTTCATTTTTTTTTTTACACACAATTGTCCATTTACAGAGAGATTTCTCCCACTCAGCATGGGTATGTGTAAAAATACACCCCAAAACACATTATACTACTTCTCCTGAGTACGGCGATACCACGTGTGACACTTTTTTGCAGCCTAGGTGCGCTATGGAGCCCAACGTCCTATTCACAGGTCATTTTGAGGCATTTGTTTTCTAGACTACTCCTCACGGTTTAGGGCCCCTAAAATACCAGGGCAGTATAGGAACCCCACAAATGACCCCATTCTAGAAAGAAGACACCCAAAGGTATTTCGTTAGGAGTATGGTGAGTTCATAGAATTTATTTTTTGTCACAAGTTAGTGAAAAATGACACTGTGAAAAAAAAAAAACAATAAAAATCAATTTCCGCTAACTTTTGACAAAAAAATAAAATCTTCTATGAACTCGTCATACACCTAACAGAATACCTTGGGGTGTCTTTTTTCTAAAATGGGGTCACTTGTGGGGTTCCTATACCGCCCTGGCATTTTACGGGCCCAAAACCGTGAGTAGTCTGGAAACCAAATGTCTCAAAATGGCTGTTCAGGGGTATAAGCATCTACAAATTTTGATGACAGGTGGTCTATGAGGGGGCGATTTTTGTGGAACCAGTTATAAGCAGGGTGGCCTTTTAGATGACAGGTTGTATTGGGCCTGATCTGATGGATAGGAGTGCTAGGGGGGGTGACAGGAGGTGATTGATGGGTGTCTCACGGGGTGGTTAGAGGGGAAAATAGATGCAATCAATGCACTGGGGAGGTGATCGGAAGGGGGTCTGAGGGGGATCTGAGGGTTTGGCCGAGTGATCAGGAGCCCACACGGGGCAAATTGGGGCCTGATCTGATGGGTAGGTGTGCTAGGGGGTGACAGGAGGTGATTGATGGGTGTCTCAAGGTGTGATTAGAGGGGGGAATAGATGCAAGCAATGCACTGGCGAGGTGATCAGGGCGGGGGTCTGAGGGTGTGGGCGGGTGATTGAGTGCCCTAGGGGCAGATAGGGGTCTAATCTGATAGGTAGCAGTGACAGGGGGTGATTGATGGGTAATTAGTGGGTGTTTAGGGTAGAGAACAGATGTAAACACTGCACTTGGGAGGTGATCGGACGTCGGATCTGCGGGCGATCTATTGGTGTGGGTGGGTGATCAGATTGCCCGCAAGGGGCCGGTTAGGGGCTGATTGATGGGTGGCAGTGACAGGGGGTGATTGATGGGTGGCAGTGACAGGGGGTGATTGATGGGTGATTGACAGGTAATCAGGGGGACAGATGCATACAGTACACAGGGGGGGGGGGGGGTCTGGGGAGAATCTGAGGGATGGGGGGTGATCAGGGGGGGGGGGGGGGGAGGATAGCGTTGACAGATAGTGACAGGGAGTGATTGATGGGTGATTAGGGGTGATTGTGTGCAAACAGGGGTCTAGGGGGTGGGCAGGGGTGGGGTGGTCTGAGCGGTACTGTGGGCAATCTGGGGCAGGGGGGGGGAAATCAGTGTGCTTGGGTGCGACATAGGGTGGCTGCAGCGTGCCCTGGTGGTCCCTCGGACATTGGGACCACCAGGGCAGGACGCAGCCTGTATAATACACTTTTTGCAAACATTACAAAGTGTATTATACACTTTGTATGCGGCGATCCGGGTGCTAGTAACCCGCCGGCGCTTCCGAACGGCCGGCGGGTTACAGCGCAAGGGGGGCGGAGTCAGGCGCCGGCGGCCGATCGCGTCACGAATGACGCGATCGCGCCGCCCATGCCCTTACAAGGATCGCCGCCATTTGTCAATACGGCGGTTCTTGTGGGGTCCACTTCCCGGCCGCCAATTGTCTATACGGCGGTCGGGAAGTGGTTAAATGGTTGGTTTTACACATTGGCTATAATTGTGCTTGTTTTGGAGGTATGATGTTTGGGCACAGATATTGAATGGGCAACTACTGGTGACAAGACAAATAACATTTTATATTGCGCTTTTCTCCTGGCGGACTCAAAGCGCCAGAGCAGCAGCCACTAGGGCGCCCTCTATAGGCAGTAGCAGTGTTAGGTCTCCTACTGAATAGGTGCTGGCTTACTGAACAGGCAGAGCCGAGATTCGAACCCTGGTCTCCTGTGTCAGAGGCAGAGCCCTTAGGGCTCTTTCACACCACAGGGTGCGTTGAGAAAAGCAGAAAGTATGCTATTTGCGTTTTTTACTACTTTTCGATGTGCGTTTTCAATGCGTTAACGCAAGTATGAAAACGCTGCAGTAATTTTTTTTTGAACTGTGTTAAATGCAAATTAAAGAGAAATTTGCATTTTGGGACTGTTTGCCTGCGTTGACAACATTTTAAAAACGCGCATAGTGTGCGCTTTACATTGACTAACATTGTAATAATGGCAGTATTTGTATAGCGCCTTTCTCCTGTCGGACTCAAAGCGCTTGTGAGGCAGCCACTAGAGCGCACTCAGTAGGCAGTAGCAGTGTTAAGGAGACTTGCCCAAGAAACTCCTTACTGAAATAGGTGCTGGCTTACTGAAAAGGCAGAGCCGAGATTTGAACCCAAGTCTCCTGTGTCAGAGGCAGAGCCCTTAACCATTACACTATCCAGCCACATGCTAGCGTTGGCTGAAAAACTGCGCCTGGGTGCGTCGTAACGCAACGCACAAAAATGCAGCGTTATATGTGAAAGCTAAAATGAAAGTCTGTGGACTTTAATTTCACCTTGGGTAACGCAAACTTCAGCCACTGCGTTAAAACGCTCAAAATCTGCGCAGATGTGAAAGGGCCCTTAACCATTACACCATCCAGCCACCACTGATTACCCAACTGCATACAGAAGAACGCTGAAGGAAATAAGCCTACCAATCTCTCACCTGGCTGCATGACGATGAGCATGGAGAGTTTAGGAACCTTGAGGGGGAGCATCTGTTTGTAGTTGGTGGTGGCTTTCCCCGCCCCCTTACCTTCACAACGTTGGTGAGCCTGCATATATGTTTGCACCAATGGGGTGTCAGCCTTTCTAAACAGTCTGCACTATTATTATTATTATTATTATTTTTTTTTTTTTTTTTTTTTTTTTTTTGAGGTGCTTGTGCCCAGAGGGACACCACAAGTGTAAATAGACCCCCAGACTAGGCCTGAACGATTTTAGGAAAAGATTGAATTGCACGATTTCTGAGATATTGCGATTTTGATTCACGATTTTCAATACACAACGATGGATCAGCACACCGATGGTAAGTATGAGTTCCCCAGTATAGGTAGCCACATATAGGTGCCCCAGGATAGTTTAGCCAACTATAGGTGCCCTAGGAAAGGTTAGCTAGCTATAGGTGCCGCAGTATAGGTTAGCCAGTATGGGTGCCGCACTACAGGTTAGCCAGTGGATAGGTGCTGCAGTACAGGTTAGCCAGTGTATAGGTGCCGCTGTGCAGGTTAGCCATCCAAATTCCCCTTCCCTTCGTGTATATAGGCAGATCTCTCTCCTGTTTATAGGCAGATCCCCATCCTGTTTATAGGCAGATCCCCCTCCTGTTTATAAGCAGATCCCCCTCCCTGTTTATAGGCAGATCCCCCTCCCTGTTTATAGGCAGATCCCCCTCCCTGTTTATAGGCAGATCCCCCTCCCTGTTTATAGGCAGATCCCCCTCCCTGTTTATAGGCAGATCCTAGCTGGGCACGGCCATACAGTTTGCCCCCATGACGTCATGAGCAGCGCGCTCCCCATCCCAACACGGACTCCGGCGACCTGGAAGAGTATCCCAGAGGGCTTTTAGGTAAGATATGGGGGGCATAGATCAAAACAGGAGGAGTAGTGGGCATCAGGCATCAGGACATTTGATAGTATATGCCTGCTCCCCCCCCCCCCCCCCACTTCGTTTCTCTAGCTTTGATTATAGCTCTGGTATTCTTTAACTGAAATTAACCACTTAACATCCTACCTACAGTATATTCATGGCATTGTATGTGGCTCCTGAAAGCCACACTACGTGAATATGTCGGTTCGCTTTAATGAGCATATATATATATATATATATATATATATATATATATATATATATATATATATATATATATATATATATATATATATATATATATATATATATATATATATATATATATATATATATATATATATATATATATATATATTTTTTTTTTTTAAATCTTTTATTTTTGAAAAGACATTTTTTTTTTTTCAGAAAATACAAATGAACAAAAGAGGTGACCTATCTTGCCCTGCATGGCACAGTCGAAGAACAAAAAAAATGGAAACATGCCAATATAACAGTGATCTGTTCTATGACGGCGTATACATTTATAATGAATTGAACCACAAACCAGCGTGGCTCGCCTTAATACTTTAGAACAGTGGTCCTCAAACTAAGGCCCGCTGGCCGAATGTGGCCCCCTGAGGCTTTTTTAACGGCCCCACACACACAAAATGTATTCCTTATAGATGCGGTCAGCTACATCTTTAAATATCGGTGGCCCGCATATAGAATAGCAGTGCTGGGCTGGCACCACCCATCCACATGGAAGCCAGAAAGCAATAATTTGCTGGTTTCCAATCAAATTCCACATCAGGTGACAATTGGACTACAGGTTGTCACCTGGGTATGCTTCACTGTCTGGCCCACAAAAACTATAATTTTATGTATACTCCGGCCCCCCAGCAGCCTGAAGAATGTTGACCCGGCCCTCGGCCCAAAACGTTTGGGGACCCCTGCTTTAGAACATAAACTAACCAAGATAGGACTGTGTAAGCGTTAAATAGTCCTTATAGAAGGCCAATTCTCTCTATTAAGCGTAAGGATTGATAGAACAGCCCTGAGCCCATAGGGATCATACATCAGTGGCTGTCGCTAAGTATAAACCAAATAGAGAGCACATAGACCTAAAGGCTATAGTCCTATTTCAATAACCATATTTGAACTAAGTATTGTAGACTAGTATAAAGTTCTTAGTCTTAACCTGGCATGACTAACATTTAAAGATGTGAGACAGAAGTGAAGTCTCACAGAAGTAAAAGTAAAATAAAGAGGAAAAATTAGAAGAAAAGAGAGAGAAGGGCGGGCGTGAGGATGGGGTCCGGTGGACAGAGAGAGAGGACAGAGGATTGTTAGGAGCTGTCTCTAGAAAGTCAGGGGTAGGTATATGCTATTGTTGTTTTGTGTAATTAGGCGGATATGAGGGAACTGTAGCGGGGATATTCCTTAAATTCAAACCATCCATACCAGGTTTTCCAGAATATACTTCTTATTTTTAAACTGTAAGGCATGAAAACTGAGAAATAATGACTTTTTCATTTTTTTTTTTCTCCTTATTACCTTTAAAATGCATTCAAAATAAAATACTTAGCAAAAAGTGCCACCCAGAGAAAGCCTAATAGGTGGCAAAAAAGCAAGGTATAGATCATTTATTTGTGAGAAGTACTGCTAAAGTTATTGGCTAATGTATAGGAGACCTGTGAAATGTAGAAAATTGCTTGGGTTTTTTAGGGGTAAAACCCTAGGGTAGGGAAGTGGTTAAAATGTATCTGAATTCTTGCACAGGGCAGAAGGAAAACCATATGCACCTTTTATGTATTTAGAGAGTTTTGCCTCTCCAATCTCCCCTCATCTTTGACTAATCACAAGTTGTAATTTGATCTCTTCAGCTTTGTCAGCTCCTGCCACAGCAGAGAGGTAATTGGTAAACCCAGGATGTTAACAATATGTCTGCTACCATGAAAGCAGTAAGTTGAGACACTGCAGATTTATTGCTGCAGTTCTTTGGGCTGCAACAAATACGTTTTTTTTTTTTTTGCTTTTCTGTAAAGGTTATTTTGCGGTTGCTTATCTTTTAGAGCAGAGAGGCAGTTTTTTTAGTTCAGGCTCCTTTAACTGAAACTAGGGATGATCAATGAGATGCAAAATTTTCCGAATTTATGCAAATATATGCTGTTTGAAAATGGACCAATCAATTTAAACCCAGATTTAAATTGATTGGTCCATTTTCAAGCTACATTTATTTGCTTAAGAGTTTGCATCAACTCGGAATAATTTGCATATCTGTGATCATCCTTAATTGAAACATCAATATCTGTACAAACATGAGCAATTATGAACTATCGACTGTGGCGCATGCACTGTACACAACAAGATCATTATACAATGTTTAACTGCACAAACTCCCTTTTTGATGATCGTTGGTCGAAAAAATTCATCAGGAGGAATCACGACCGACTCTCGATATTGGTTATTGTTGCCATCAGAGACGGATGGTCGTGCGCAGTTGATTACCAAAAATTGGTTGAAAGCTCTTTAATTGATCATCTTTAATAGGGTTCAGACAGATATTTAACCACTTGCCGACAGCCCACTACCTATGGGTGTCGGCAAAGTGGCACCCCAGGACCCCCGTAATGCCATATAATACGCTTTGTAATGTATACAAAGCGTATTATACAGACTGCCTCCTGCCCTGGTGGTCCCAGTGATCGAGGGACCACCAGGGCAGGCTGCAGCCCTCCATGTCTACACCCAAACACACTGATCCTGCCCTCTGATTGCCCACAGCACCCCTCAGACCCCCCCTGCCCACCCCGACCCCTGTTTGCACCCAATCACCCCCCTAATCACCCATCAATCACTACCTGTCACTGTCAACGCTATTGTTTAGATTAGGTCCTAAACTGCCCCTTGGGGGCTCCTGATCAGCCCCCCCCCCCTGTGTACTGTATACATCTAAACTCCCTTGTAATCACCCACTGATCATCTGTCAATCACCTGTCAATTGCCCCCTGTCACTGCCACCCATCAGATCAGACCCTAACCTGCCCCTTGCGGGCACCTGATCACCCGCCCACACCCTCAGATCGCCCGCAGACCCGCCCTCAGATCATCTCCCAAGTGCATTGTTTACATCTTTTCTCAACTCTAATCACCCACTGATCACCCATCAATCACCCTCTGTCACTGCTACCCATCATACCCATCAGATCAGACCCTCATCTGCCACTTGCGGGCACCCAATTACCCGCCCACATGCTAAGATCGCCCTCAGACCCCCTCTTAGCACCTCACCAGTGCATTGCTTGCATCTATTCTCCCCTCTAATCACACCCTGATCACCTATCAATCACCCCGTCATCCCCTGTCACTGCTACCCATCAGATCAGACCCTAATCTGCCCCTTGCGGGCACCCAAACACCCGCCCACACCCTCAGATCACCCTCAGACCCCTCCTTATCACCTCCCCAGTGCATTATTTACATCTGTTCTCCCCTCTAATCACCCATCAATCACCACCTGTCACTGCTACCCATTATACCCATCAGATCAGACCCTCAGATCGCCCTCAGACCCCCCCCCCCCACCCAATCACCTCCCCAGTGCATTGATTGCATCTATTCCCCCCTCTAATCACACTCTGAGACACCCATCAATCACCTCCTGTCATCCACTAGCACTCCTATCCATCAGATCAGGCACTAATCTTCCCCCTGCAGGCTTCTGATCACCTGGCCAAACACTCACCCGCCCCACCGCAATGACAGAATTTTTTTTCTCTTTCTGATCACTGCTGGTCTCTACGACTTAATTGTGGCTGTGACCAATAGTTATGCCACACAATACGCAACTGCCAATCCAAGAAGCTACCATGCCCAGCCTTTTCTGTGGAAACCACTCCAAGTTTCCGAACGTAACATTTTTGGGGGCCTTCTCCTTAACATGGGTCTAGTCAAAAATAATGTATTGCGGTCTTATTGGTCTTCGCACCCAATACATCACATGCCCATGTTCTCTGCTGCCATGTCCAGGTCACGATTTGAGAACACCCTGCGCTTCCTGCACTTCAGTGGCAATACAACCTGTCATCTAAGAGGCCACCCTGGACCGGTTCCACAAAATTCGGCCCCTCATAGACCACCTGTCATGAAAATTTGCAGATGCTTATACCCCTGAACAGTCATTTTGAGGCATTTAGTTTCCAGACTACTCTTCACGGTTTTGGGCCCCTAAAATGCCAGGGCAGTATAGGAACCCCACAAGTGACCCCATTTTAGAAAGACACCCCAAGGTATTCCGTTAGGTGTATGATGTGACAAAAAATAAAATCTTCTATGAACTCAAGTTAGTGGAAAATGGCACTTTGTGAAAAAGAACTATAAAAATCAATTTCCACTAACTTGTGACAAAAAATACAATCTTCTATGATTATTTTGGTGAGTTATGACTGAAAAATTTAAGGCTTAAAATTCTTGAAATAAATGTATCGCTTTTGACTCACTCTTAATTCCAGACAGAAATGCACCGCCAGGGAGGTTAAGGGGTTTTATGACTGCAGTCCTAAAGTGGTTAATGTGTGTATTAAGGTTTCAAGGGTATAAATATTCACGGTATGAGAAGTCTGAAAAAATACCACAGTGTGATGATATCACGACATGGTATCACACAATTTGGACATTGGCCTCCCCCTTACATTAAATAATGTGCCCCCCCCCACTCCAGTATGGTAGCCAGATGTGCCCCATTCCCTCAGCATACATTTTATTCAGCCGTTGGGAGATTTGGGCGCAGGGTAAGGCTGTAACACTGCTCATCCTGCTCCTGAAAAAGTCCTGGCAGAGTAAAATACTATTCCCCTCCAAATCACCGTGGATAGTGGTGAAATATATAATTCGGCTTCCAGCTATTGCGTTTTTGTTTTTTTATAGTAATTTGAGCTTTGTCTTTTGACTGGGCCCAAATTACTCACCGAGCGCTGCTATAGCTGTAATTCCTATTACGACCTATGGCGGTGCCAGCTGCCCCCAAATCTCCTGCGCTGTTTTTACAAAGCTCCATTCCCTTACCTCCCCATATGGTAGCCAGGTATAGGTGCCTCCAGTATAGCTAGTTAGGTATAGGTGCCCTCCATGCAGCTAGGAATAGGTGCCCCAGTATAGGTAGCTAAGAATAGGTGTAGCCAGGAATAGGTGCCGCCAGTATAGGCAGTCAGGAATAGGTGCCGCCAGTATAGGCAGTCAGGAATAGGTGCCGCCAGTATAGGCAGTCAGGAATAGGTGCCGCCAGTATAGGCAGTCAGGAATAGGTGCCGCCAGTATAGGCAGTCAGGAATAGGTGCCGCCAGTATAGGCAGTCAGGAATATGTCCCGCCAGTATAGGTAGCCATGAATAGGTGCCGTCATTATAGGTAGCCAGGAATAGGTGCAGCCAGTATAGGTAGCCAGGAATAGGTGCAGCCAGTATAGGTAGCCAGGAATAGGTGCATCAAGAATAGGTGCCGTCATTATATGTAGCCAGTAACAGGTGCCTGCAGTATAGGTAGCCAGGTGGAGGGGGGACACAGCGGTGGGCGCACGAAGAGCGACGGGGTTAAACAAATACTCACTTTGCCAGGGTCCATCGCACGTGTACTTTTCCTACTTCCTGTCCTTACATTCCATTTCCCTGTAACGGCACCAAGGGGCCATGCGCATGCGCAGTGCGACTGCGTGTGCACGATCACGTCATATGGGGTTACCAGAAAGCATTGTCGCAAGGCACTCCAGCAGACACTGTTCATGCACAGCCTAGTATGTCCAGGTTGGTGGTCACTAACCACGCCGACCAGGACATATTGAAGGTGCAGGATTACAGGAAAACTGAGAAAGACTCTGGGCCACGGGAGGAGCAACACACACCACAACCCCCCCCCCCCCCCCGCGTCAATTTGCAGATATTTATAGAACTATGGTATGCTGTTAGTAAATACAGCAGAAAAAAGTTAACGTGAGTCTTTATTTCAAGCTGGAAAGACACAAAAATATGAATTTATATAAATTCAATAGTGTAAAAAATAGTGTACCGTATATACTCTCAAATAAGCTGAGGTACCCACTTTTCCCTCAGAAACTAGACAAAGTGATTGACTCACGTGTAAGCCCTCTCCACAGTAGCCTGATGTGCCCCCAGTGCTAGTCGGCCTCTCCCCATAGCCACATGTGCCCCAAGAATGGTACAGCTGTCTCAAGATGCACTAGATGGCACCGTAGAAATGAGAGAGAGCCATTGCTACAAAGGAAGAACACCTGATCATTGCACAGCTGACATGTTGCTTGCACACTCTGCTGTACAAGCCAGGGGACACAGGTAGTCTTGAGCAGTGCACTCTGCCCACCATGTTGCAGGAGATGGGGGCATGGACACAGCAGGGAGCCAGCAGGCAAGAGCAGTTTCACTAGTGTGCAATCCTTAAACTCCTCTGCCAGTAACAAAACCTGCTCCACCATCCGCTCTGCTCCACTGACCTGCATATAAGCCGAGGGGAGTAACTTTTTAGCACATTTTTTGTGCTGACAAATTAGGCTTATATGCGAGTATATACAGTATTCAAAATTAAAGGTTGTATGACCACAGCCTATACATAGACATACTTCTAAAATCAGCGTATTGTAGGTGACAATAGTAGACATGGAAGATCCACTTGGTTAACCTGGTCTTAGGTGGGCAGATTGCTCACAAACTGCATCAGTCACCTCTTAGACTGCAGTTTTTTTTTTTTATTCTCCTACCTCAGCCAACTGGTGGTAAGCCTGCATGGGCGGTGAATTTCTTTATAGAAAAAGAAATGTTCAGTGTCTGCTGAAGCAAATTGCATTTGTTTTGTGAAAATTACATTCGATTTTACAGTTGGGTACCATTCTCATGTAATTTAACTTCATTGGTATGCACACAAAAATCGGTACAAAAAACGCATAAATAGCATGTACACAAATGCAAAATTGCAGAAGAAAGGAATTGAAGGGCAAAACTAGAAAAGTTGCAAAACACACAATTTAACATGCAGGAAATTGCATGTGGAATTTGCTTGGATAAGTGTGACATCTGCTTTAATGCGTCTGGCTGTCATAATTACTTACAAATGAATCTACAATAGAGCACATCACATTAGGCCACATGTAGCCATTCTTGTATAAGGATACGTTTATTTTTCATAGTATAACTGTAATGTCCATTCTCATTCCTTAACCACTTGAGGACCACAGTCTTTTCGCCCCTTAAGGACCAGAGCCTTTTTTTCCATTCAGACCACTGCAGCTTTCACGGTTTATTGCTCGGTCATACAACCTACCACCTAAATGAATTTTACCTCCTTTTCTTGTCACTAATACAGCTTTCTTTTGGTGCTATTTGATTGCTGCTGCGAGTTTTACTTTTTATTATATTTATCAAAAAAGACATGAATTTTGTCAAAAAAAAATGACTTTTTTTAACTTTGTGCTGACATTTTTCAAATAAAGTTAAATTTCCTATACATTTGAGCGTGAAAGTTATTCTGCTACATGTCTTTGATAAAAAAAAAAGACAGAAGTTTTAAACCAGGATGATACCATTTATGAAAAAAAAAAACATTCAGTGTATATTTATTGGATTGGGTAAAAGTTATAGCGTTTACAAACTATGGTGCCAAAAATGAATTTTTCCATTTTGAAGCATCTCTGACTTTTGTGACCACCTGTCATGATTCATGAGGTGCTAAAATTCCAGGATAGTATAAATACCCCCCAAATGACCCCATTTTGGAAAGAAGACATCCCAAAGTATTCAGTGAGAGGCATGGTGAGTTCATAGAAGATTTTATTTTTTGTCACAAGTTAGCGGAAAATGACACTTTTGTGACAAAAAAAAAAAAAGTTTCCATTTCTTCTAACTTGCGACAAAAAATAATGAAAACTGCCACGGACTCACTATGCTCCTCTCTGAATACCTTGAAGTGTCTACTTTTCAAAATGGGGTCATTTGTGGGGTGTGTTCACTGTCCTGGCATTTTGGGGGGGGGTGCCTAATTGTAAGCACCCCTGTAGAGCCTAAAGATGCTCATTGGACTTTGGGCCCCTTAGCGCAGTTAGGCTGCAAAAAAGTGTCACACATGAGGTATCGCCGTACTCCGTAGAAGTAGTATAATGTGTTTTGTGGTGTATTTTTACATTTAACCATGCTGGGTGGGAGAAATATCTCCGTAAATGACAATTTTTTATTTTTTTTACACACAATTGTCTATTTACAGAGAGATTTCTCCCACTCAGCATGGGTATGTGTAAAAATACACCCCAAAACACATTATACTACTTCTCCTGAGTACGGTGATACCACGTGTGGCACTCTTTTGCACCCTAACTGCGTTAAGGGGCCCAAAGTCCAATGAGTACCTTTAGGATTTCACAGGTCATTTTGCGACATTTGGTTTCAAGACTACTCCTCACGGTTTAGGGCCCCTAAAATGCCAGGGCAGTATTGGAACCCCACAAGTGACCCCATTTTAGAAAGACACCCCAAGGTATTCTGTAAGGAGTATGGTGAGTTCATAGATTTGTGACAAAAAAAAAAAATCTAAAGCTAAAATACTAATTTGGTGTTGTTTAAATAAGAATTATAATTTTCTAAATCTCTAAATTTGTTATTGTTGGTTAAGTATATCAAGCCCGAGTACCCCCTGGACCCATCAGAAGTACCCCCTGGGGTACGCGTACCGCATGTTGAGAACCTAGGTTCTAGACTACTCCTCACGGTTTAGGGCCCCTAAAATGCCAGGGCAGTATAGGAACCCCACAAGTGACCTCATTTTAGAAAGACACCCCAAGGTATTCCGTTAGGTGTATGGTGAGTTCATAGAAGATTTTATTTTTTGTCACAAGTTAGTGAAAAATGACACTTTGTGAAAAAAACAATAAAAATCAATTTCCGCTAACTGTTGACAAAAAATAAAATCTTCTATGAACTCGTCATACACCTAACAGAATACCTTGGGGTGTCTTTTTTCTAAAATGGGGTCACTTGTGGGGTTCCTATACTGCCCTGGCATTTTACGGGCCCAAAACCGTGAGTAGTCTGGAAACCAAATGTCTCAAAATGACTGTTCAGGGGTATAAGCATCTGCAAATTTTGATGACAGGTGGTCTATGAGGGGGCTAATTTTGTGGAACCGGTCATAAGCAGGGTGGCCTCTTAGATGACAGGTTGTATTGGGCCTGATCTGATGGAAAGGAGTGACAGGAGGTGATTGATGGGTGTCTTGGGGGGTGGTTAGAGGGGAAAATAGATGCAATCAATGCACTGGGGAGGTGATCGGAAGGGGGTCTGAGGGTTTGGCCGAGTGATCAAGAGCCCACACGGGGCAAATTAGGGCCTGATCTGATGGGTAGGTGTGCTAAGGGGTGACAGGAGGTGATTGATGGGTGTCTCAAGGTGTGATTAGAGAGGGGGAAATAGATGCAAGCAATGCACTGGCGAGGTGATCAGGGCTGGGGTCTGAGGGTGTGGGCAGGTGATTGGGTGCCCTAGGGGCAGATAGGGGTCTAATCTGATGGGTAGCAGTGACAGGGGCTGATTTATGGGTGATCAGTGGGTGATTAGATGGCAGAACAGATGTAAACAATGCACTTTGGAGGTGATCTGAGGGTAGGTCTGGGGCAATCTGATGGTGTGGGTGGGTGATCAGATTGCCCGCAAGGGGCAGGTTAGGGGCTGATTGATGGGTGGCAGTGACAGGGGGTGATTGATGGGTGGCAGTGACGGGGTGATTGATGGGTGATTGATAGGCGATTGACAGGTGATCAGTGGGTTATTACAGGGAAGAACAGATGTAAATATTGCACTGGCGAATTGATAAAAGGGGGGTCTGAGGGCAATCTGAGCATGTGGGGCGGGTGATTGAGTGCCAGCAAGGGGCAGATTAGGGTCTATTCTGATGGGTAACAGTGACAGGTGGTGATAGGGGGTGATTGATGGGTAATTAGTGGGTGTTTAGAGGAGGGAACAGATGTAAACACTGCACTTGGGAGGTGATCTGATGTCGGATCTGTGGGCGATCTATTGGTGTGGGTGATCAGATTGCCCGCAAGGGGCAGGTTAGGGGCTGATTGATGGGTGGCAGTGACGGGGGCTGATTGATGGGTGGCAGTGCCAGGGGGTGATTGATGGGTGGCAGTGACAGGGGGTGATTGACAGGTGATCAGGTGGGATAGATGCATACAGTACACAGGGGGGGGTCTGGGGAGAATCTGAGGGGTGGGGGGTGATCAGGAGGGAGCAGGGGGCAGTTTAGGGTTAAAAAAAATAGCAGTGACAGGGAGTGATTGATGGGTGATTAGGGGGGTGATTGGGTGCAAACAGTGGTCTGAGGGGGGGGCTCTGAGGGGTGCTGTGGGCGATCAGGGGGCAGGGGGGGGGGAGTCAGTGTGCTTGGTGCACACTAGGGTGGCTGCAGCCTGCCATGGTGGTCCCTCGGACACTAGGACCACCAGGGCAGGAGGCAGCCAGTATAATACGCTTTGTATACATTACAAAGCCTATTATACTTCTTCCATGCGGCGATCCGGGTGCTAGTAATCCGAACGGCCGGCGGGTTACAGCGCGAGGGGGCGGAGCCAGTCGCTGGCGGCTGATCGCGTCACGAATTGCGCGATCGCCGCATAACCACGCCCGCCACCACCGCCGATGGGCATATTGCGGTCGTTTGGGCCCAGCCCTTGCCGCCGCCCATCGGCTTAAGGCGGTCGGCAAGTGGTTAAAGGGAATATCCAGGCAAAAAAGAGTTTCACTTACCTGGGGCTTCTACCAGCTCCATGCAGCTATCCTGTGCTCTCGTAGTCAATCACTGCTGCTCCAGTCCCCCGCTGTCAGCTTGCGTACATTTTTACGCATTCCCGCTAGTGCAGGAACAGTAACACATACATTTTTACGCGTTACTGGTTCCATGTGTACATTTTTACGCATGGAACCACTAACACGTAAAAATGTATGTGTTAATGTTCCTGCACTAGCGGGAATGCGTAAAAATGTATGCAAGCGGCCTGCCGACCTCCGAGGTCGGCAAGCTGACAGCGGGGGACTGGAGCAGCAGTGAGTGACTACGAGGGCGCAGGATGGCTGCATGGGGCTGGTAGAAGCCCCAGGTAAGTGAAACTCATTTTTTTTTTTTTTTTGCCTGGATATTCCCTTTAATTGCCCACAGGGTATAGGTCTGTGGAAGCCAGAAATATGATATTCTGCACCTTGAATACCTTATGTTCACTAGAGAATATAACCTGTTAATAAGTTATGTAATTACATCAGGTTAGCATGGTCTAAAGGTTTTTGCGTTTTTTTTGTTTTTGTTTTTCATTTACAGATTTACCAGTATCAACCTATCTTAAGAGATTAATAGGTGTATAAAGGTATGATTTTGGTAATGGTGAATTGTGCCATCTATGTAGGGAGCTTGAATAGTTTATTTGCAATATCAACTTGTAGTTCTGTTTTACGCAGACATTTTTAATTGATAGACTATACTCAGTTACCTTTGATCTTATGACTTGAAAAGATAGGATAACATATGTGCAGGTGAAGAAGAAAACCACACATTTTATTTTGTATGCTCTTGCTGTAAACTGTAGAAAATAATAAATGATTAGTTAAGTGATAGAGGAGAATGAGAATTAACCTTTAGTCAGACAGGAAGTCTAGCATTCCCATTTGTGATGGAAGAAAACATAGAGGAAGATTTGAGGAAGCACTAGGCATGGCTACAGAAGCTGCAGGTGAGCTTTGAGAAAGACAAATGTCTTTGTTTTGTACTTTCACACAGGCTATGAGACGCAAAATGGTTTAAGCAGAAAGCTGATTCACTGCAAAATAAGAGGCCATGTTGCATGATAAATTATTGGGTTTAAAAGATGTTTGAAGCTTTTTTCCTTGTGCTAAAAATTGCCATTTATACAGCTGTTAGAGTATACACCTGAGTATCTCAAACATCCTTCACAATCTGTTAAATTTTTCATTTTTTTAATTGAGCCAGCAGTTTTCTTACACTGTAACATCCATTGATGATACTCTATAGCCTAGGTTCTCAACAAGTGGTATGCGTACCCCAGAGGGTACTTCTGATGGTTCCAGGGGGTACTCGGGCTTGAAATACTTAAAGGAATCCTCAGGTGATTTTACAAAAATCTGCTTTACTCGCCTGGGGCTTTCTCCAGCCCCTTGCAGTCGACTGTCCCATGCTGTCGTCTCCATTGCCCCGCTGTCACTGCACGGTGCAGAGGACAACCGCGAGGTTGCCCTTACTCTGCCAAGCACCGCTGTCAATCACGCCCATGTTGTCCGCAGCTTACTGCGCAGGCACAGTGATTGACAGCGGTGCTTGGCGCCGTGATTGACCGTGGCGTTTAACGCAGGCGCAGTAAGGGCGACCTCACGGTTGTCCTCTGCATCGTGCAAAGGAGAGCGGAGGTGACAGCGTGCGACAGGGGCTGGAGAAAGCCCCAGGTGAGTAAAGCAGATTTTTGTAAAATCGCCTGATTTCTTTAACCAAGAATAACAACTTTAGGGTTTTAGAAAATGATAAATCTTATTTAAACGCTAAATTAGTATTTTAGCTAATTAAAAGCAATAGTAAATGCTTGGAAATTGTTTAGAACCAATTACCATGTACTACAATTATATATTTGTCAAGGGGTACTTGTGATAATGTTTACTATGCTAGGGGGTACTTGGTGAGTACAGGGTTTTAAAAGGGGTACATACCAATAAAATGTTGAGAAACACTGCTCTACAGATTAGTGTAGGTTAACATGAAAATGTGTTGTGCAGGGTGCTTCAAGAGACTCTGAAGTCTCTTTCTTTTTTTTTCACTGATTTTCTCATATCAGCCTGTTTGAGTTAATGCCAGAGTTAAATCGCCACATCCCCGCGGCAGATGGCTGATTTATTACCTAGAAAGCAACCTGCAAAGTTATACGACTTTGCAGGTCGCAGTTCATACTGCCCTGGCTTGCAGGGATTTTCTTCCTGGAGAGGCTGAGCTTTGAGCTGTAGCTCAGCCTCTCCGCAATCGATCTCAGTGGGTCTCCGCCTCCTCTCTGCCCCTCTCAGTGAAAGAGGACTGAGGGGTGGGGAGAGGCGGGGCGATCTGCATAGGTTGACTGTGGATGAGGCAGAGCTACAGCCTAAATCTCGGGAGTAAAGCCCTGCGAGCTCGGGAGCTTTGCAGGGCTAATCCTCAGCTATTAATCTGTCATCTGCCGCGAGGATGCGGAGATTTTCACTTAGGCATTAACTCTTAACGAGCTGGTGTGAGAAAATAAGGGAAAAAAAGAGACTTTAGAGTCTCTTTAAGTACGTACGGCCAAAACTGCTAATTCAGCCAACAATTGTTCTTTGTGTACAGCAGCTGCCAGTTGATCCTGCTTGAGCAATGTTAAGGATCTGTCCTGTCAGATCCTTTACGGCCCTTGAGCGCCAGAGCTGTGAAGTCGGTAGAAAAATCAGTTTATGAAACCATCAACTCAGACTCCTTGACGCGACTTCTTTAATTTACATATAGCAATCTTGTTGATTAAAAGGATGTAACATAAAAGGCATTTCATAACTGCCAATTCTTAGGCATTTTTAAAGGGATACTGTAGGGGTGTCGGGGGAAAATGAGCTGAACTTACCCGGGGCTTCTAATGGTCCCCCGCAGACATCCTGTGTTGGCGCAGCCACTCCCCAATGCTCCGGCCCCGCCTCCGGTTCACTTCTGGAATTTCAGACTTTAAAGTCAGAAAACCACTGCGCCTGCGTTGCCGTGTCCTCACTCCCACTGATGTCACCAGGAGTGTACTGCGCAGACACAGACCATACTAGGCCTGCGCTGTGCGCTCTTGATGACATCAGCGGGATCGAGGACACGGCAATGCAGGCGCAGTGGTTTTCTGACTTTAAAGTCAGAAATTCCAGAAGTGAACTGGAGGCGGGGCCGGAGCATCGGTGAGCGGCTGCGTGGGCACAGGATGTCTGCGGGGGACCATTAGAAGCCCCGGGTAAGTTCAGCTCATTTTCCGCCGACCCCCTACAGTATCCCTTCAAAGGTATATCAAGATGGCATCTGCTTTTGGGAACAATACGGAGCTCCTGGCCAGGAAGCTTACACTCTACCATGTCTGCCATCCCAGCCTGTCATTACCAATGTGAATTTCGTATTCTAACTTTTTAAGAATTAGTATACCTCTGTGTTTTTATGTACACCAGGGATGCACTTTAATTTAATTAAACTTGGGATTCAGCTATAGAGTAGCTGTTGAAAAGAATACTTGGGTAATCGTACTTGTAGAGGGTGCAGACAAGAACAAAGAACATCAGGCCTAATGCAATCTAACTGTGGGTACATCTAAAGCCTGTTACACACTTTCAATTATGATTGGACAATTACTGACCAATTTTACCACCTCCATGTAGTATAAGGGTTTACCTATACAATCTGCTCATAGTTTTCAATATGTTAACCCTCATACTGCATAGAGGTGGTACAATTGGTTGGTGATTGGCCAATCATAATTGAAAGTGTTTAACTGGCTTTAGAGTGATGTGCAGTTAGGGCTGGTGCACACCAAGAACGCTTCTGAGTGCTTTAAAAGTGAACCCGAGGTGAGGGTTATATGGAGACTGCAATATTTATTTCCTTTTAAGCAGTACTAGTTGCCTGGCTATCCTGCTGATCCACTGCCTCTAATACTTTCAGCCATAGACCCTGAACAAGCATGCAGCAGATCAGGTGTTTCTGACCATATTGTTAGAACTGACAGGATTAGCTGCATGCTTGCTTCTGATGTACTTCAGCCACTACTGCAGCCAAATAAGGGAAAATTGATACTTACCTGCCGGTAATTTTCCTTTCCTGATGCTTACATATCACACGTGGGTAATGTCCCGCCCACTTTACCCCCATAGGACCAAAGATATTATAAATTTAGCTGTCAGCTCCACCCTCCCATTCTATGTTATCTCGGATTCACTGAAGCCCACAGAAGGGAGGGTTCCGTGTGATGCTATGTAAGCATCGGGAAAGGAAAATTACCGGCAGGTAAGTATACATTTTCTATTTTCCCTATGCTTAAATCTCATCACACGTGGGAACTAACTAGGAAAACAGAAGGGAGGGAGACAGATTGCTGTGTAACAAACCAACTTTACTATATTATATAATATGTGCAGACAAAACCGGTTTTCCAAACAAAGCAGAAGATTGAGTAGTCATATCTACTTTGTTTCATGAATGCGTGGATCGTAGTCCAATTAGCAGCCTGGCAAATCTTCTCTGCCGGCACTTTATTGAATGCTGCCCATGAGGTGGATATACTCCTAGTGGAATGGGCTCGAATTTGTTCAGGTGGTTCAAGGCTAAGAGTACTATAAGCCATTTGAATGGCCTTAACCAACCAAGCTGCCAAAGTTCTCTTTGAGCCAGGTTGATCCTTCCTATAGCCATTAGGAATGACCCATAGTCTCTCAGTAGCTCTGAATTCCTCAGTAGAACTCAGATAGTCCTTGCACTACATCCAGTGGAGGACTCACTTGTGTATCCTCCTGATAGAAAGCTGGTAAAGTCCAGTCCTGATTTAAATATGATGAGTAAACCTTTGGCAAGAATTGGTCTAATGGCCTAAGGACAACTCGATCCGAGAAAAAGGTGAGGTAGGGCTCTTTACATCCTAATGCCTGCAATTCTGAGATTCTTCTCGCAGACGATATAGCTACAAGGAATAACGTATTTAACGTTTTGTTCCAAATAGAGCAAGACTGGATAGGATGAAAAGGTTCCTTAGAGTATGCCTCTAGAACAAGCGGTAGATCCCACTTTGGGAAGATGTTCTTTTTAGGAGGGTTCACGTTGAAAGCTCCCTTCATGAATTTTTTAAATAATGGATGATGGGCCCAAGTTGTTCCGGCTAATGCCAAAAGCGCAGAGATCTGGACTTTCAGGGTATGAAATGCTAAACCCATACTCAAACCTTTCTGTAGAAAGTCTAAGATATGTTGCGGTCCTGGATCCAGGTAGTTGAAACCCTTGCCGCAAAACTGCAAATCTATTCCAAATTCTTTGGTATGTGACATTAGTCGTAGGTTTCTTAGACCTTGGCATGGTATCTATCACTTCTTGGGAGCATCCAATTTCTCTCAGCCTTTCCCCTTCAATTTCCAAACATTCAGCTGTAATCTCTGAGGATCTGGATGTAACACAGACCCCTGATATAGTAGATCTTGCCTGTTCGGAAGAGGAAGTGGTGATCTCAACCTCCTTTCCCACAACAGAGGAAACCAGGGTCTCCTGGGCCAAAAGGGAATAATTGCTATGATCGTCACCGATTCCCTGAGTAATCTGAGCAGAAACTGCTGGATCATGGCGGTCGGTGGGAATATATAGCCGATGTGGAAACCCCAGGGAACAGACATTGCATCCGTCGCAATTGCTTTATTGCAATGGTATCTCGATATTAATCTCTTGCATTTGTTTTTTTCCGGATTCGATTTCCGGAGTGCCCAATTGGTTGCATATCCAGTTGAACACTTCTGTCGATAGACTCCACTCCTTGTGGTCGATTGTGTGTCTGCTCAAGTAATCCGCTGTAACATTGAGATGCCCTCGGATGTAGATCGCTTTGTGATCCCAAATATTCTGTTCTGCAAACTGAAATATTGCTGCCGTCTCCTGAAGCAGTTGTAAGCTTCGTGTACCCCCTTGTCGTCTGATAAGCCACCGCTGTCTGATTGTCCATCTGCATTAGGACAGTCTTTCCCAGAACTAAATGACGGAAGTAGGTGAGCGCTTTGTAAGCTGCCCTTATCTTTAGGAAATTCGCAGGAGTGTGAACTAGACTCTTTCCAGCGACCTTGCGCTGTCTGTTGCTCGCAATGTGCTACCCATCCTGTCAGACTGGCGTCTGATGTAATCATGATCGGTGACCTAGGCTGAATCAAGTGGTATCTGGATAGGTGTTCTCTGTTTGTTCACCATTGCACGCTGTTTTTCATCAGAGTTGTTAGCCTGGTTTGTTGAGATAGGGTTTTTCTTGTCCCATTGCTGTAGAAATCCCCACTTAAGGGTACGAATATGCCAGTGCGCCCACCGAATCATTGATATCGTTGATGTTAAAGTGCCTATGAAACTTAGACATTGAGTTGCTGGAAGACTTGTTGCTGCTTGGATTTCCCGTGTATTTGGTGGATGGCTGATTTCACTTCACTGCTGGGAACTGTGAGCACTGATTATAATACATTGCTGTTGTTTGTAAATTGTTTTGCGGTTGTGATATCTGGTGGATTGCGGTTCATCTGATATCTAGAGCAGCAAGTGGCACTTTTTAAACGTATATATTTTTTTTTCCCTCCAGTTTGCTTAGCAGACAGGCAATTAGCTAGGGGGAAGAATTAGCTGTAACAGGAGGTATTTGGACAGCTTCAGGACTCAGTACCTGAGCTTGCTCAGTCTGTGGCTTGCTCACTAAGTGGCTTCGACACAAGTGGTATAGGCATTAAAAACAGGCGTTAGAACACAGGTACAAAGGGAGAGGCAGTACTTTAAGCAGCAGGTAGGACTATAAAATTAAAAAAAAAAAACCCTTCAACCAATATTGCATTTTTTGCATTGGTTAGAATGTGCTAGGCACGTTATGGTATAATCTTTAAGTTTTGAGGACTCCACCCCAGCTTCTCTCCCTCTCCTCCGCCCCAACTTCACTCACTCCCCAGCTTCACTCACTCTCCTCTACCCCAGCTTCACTCCCTCTCCCTCTCCTCCACCCCCTCTCCCTCTCCTCCACCCCAGCTCCACTCACTCCCCAGCTTCACTCCCTCTCCTCCACCCCAGCTTCACTCACTCCCCAGCTTCACTCTCTCCCTCTCCTCCACCCCCGCTTCACTCACTCTCCCATTTCATCTTTTACCACCACAGTTTAAGTAATTGTTCCCCACACAATAGACATTTTGGAGAATGCAGTGCAGTGTACATCCTGCAACATGTATGCATGCCTTGATCAGCAGATTGAGGGTGTTTACTGTTGCCCTGGGTGTGTGCGTGTTTCTCAATTAGATGCTGAAGTCACAGAGCTAAATGGGTATCTCACAACACTGAGACACATACACAACATGGAGAAGAGCTTGGATCTCACGATCCAGAGACTGGGGGGAACCGGTGAAGATGAGGTGGGTGGAGTACAGCCGGAGCAAGAAGCAGAGGTAGCCGCTAGTTGGGTCACAGTTAGAAGGGGTGGGGGGAAAAGTGGCAGGTAGGATAGTCCCGAGTTGTCCCTCTCTAATAAGTATGCTTGTTTGCGTAATATTGAGGATGATTCTGGAGTAGCAATGCTGCAACAGGATGTGTCCCTTAGCAACCAAGGGGCAGACTGCTGCAACGAGAGAGGGAATAGGAGTGCAGCTAAGGCTAGATACATACTGGTTGTAGGGGATTCAATTATTAGGCACACAGATAGGGTAATCTGTCGAAGAAACCGTGAATGCCGTACAGTCTATTGTCTCCCGGGTGCTCAGGTTCGGCATGTAGCGGGAAGAATTGACATTATTGGGTGGGGCTGGGGAAGATCCGGCTGTCATGGTGCACATTGGCACCAATGACAAAGTTAATGGGAGATGGAAGGTCCTCAAAAATGATTTTCAGGTACTTGGAGATGAACTTAAAGCAAGGACCTCCAAGGTGGTGTTTTCTGAAATACTGCCAGTGCCACGTGCTACACCTGAGAGACAGAGGGAGCTTAGGGAGTTAAATAAGTGGCTGAGAAATTGGTGTAGGAAGGAGGGGTTTGGGTTCCTGGAGAACTGGGCAGACTTTGCAGTCGGCTACAGGTTCTACAGCAGGGATGGGCTGCACCTTAATGGGGAGGGTGCAGCTGCATTAGGGGAGAAGATGGCTAAACGGTTGGAGGAGATTTTAAACTAGGATCTGGGGGGAGGCGGGAGGGTCTTAGTATTTCTCAATATGTAGACAAGATAAGGTAAAAAGACAGTGAGAGCATAACATTATGGGGGGTGGAGAGGGGGTGGGGACAGTGTAAAGATTAAGGAGGTTGGTAAAACTTCAAGTAGCCCATTTCATGTTTCCAAATTTGGAAAATGTGGAGGTAAAAATATAAAGTGCATGGTGACGAATGCTAGGAGCCTTGCAAATAAAATGGACACTGTTTCTGATTGACAAAGGCTATGACATTGTGGGAATAACAGGGACCTGGATGGATGAAAGCCATGACTGGATAGCAAATTTAGAGGGATTCAATGTGTTTAGGAAGGATAGTACAGGGAAAAAAGGTGGAGGGGGTTTGTCTCTTTAAGAATTCTTTTACAACTGTCCTGAACGATGAGATGGAAGAAGATTGTGAAGATGTCAAGTCCATTTGGGTAAATATTCATGGTGGAAATAGAGGTTGCCAATTGCTTATTGGGGTATGCTACAGGCCACCACATATTCATGAAGCTGCAGAACTGCAATTACTACAGCATATTGAAAAAGCTGCAAGTAAAAATGAGGTCATAGTTATGAGTGACTTCAACTTTCCAGACATTGACTGGAGTATTAAAGCTACCCATTCTGGTAAAAGCAGCAGACTTCTGGCATCACTACAGGACAATTACTTGACTCAAATGGTAACGGAACCAGCTAGGGGGAATGCGTTACTGGATTTGATCATTTCTAATAGACCAGATAATGTACCAAATGTGCAGGTTCAAGAACATTTGGGAAATGGTGATCACAACATAATGTTTGATCTGGTGACTGATAGGCCACGGGGCAGCGGGACCACTAAAACTGAATTTTAGAAACGCAGACTTCAATCAACTCAGGCAGGCACTAAATTTGTTGAACTGGGATAATGTACTACAAGGGGAGGACACTGAATGGAAATGGCAAGCTTTTAAGCTTCTTCTCAATCAATATTGTAGTATATATATATCCCATATGGAAACAAAATGTCTAGGAATAAAAAAAAAAGGCCTCTATGGATGAATAGAAAGGTTAGAGATAAAATGAAGGGAGGGAAAGAATACCTATAGGATCCTAAAACAGGAGGGGGCCGAGGCTGCATTAAGCAATTATAAGGAGTGCAATAAAAGTTGTAAAAAAGAAATTAGGCCGGCGAAGATTGAAGCTGAAAATCAAATCGCTAGGGATATCAAATCTAACCCAAAGAAGTTTTACAAGTACATCAACTCTAAAAAAAGAAAGGTTGACTGTATTGGACTCCTAAAGGATGAGAGTGGGAACTCAATGGTGGATGACCAAGGTAAGGCAGAGTTATTAAATGCTTTCTTTGCTTCTGTCTTCACAAGGGAAACATCACTGTTGCAAATTACAGATGCAGAAGAGTCTCAATCTTCCAACTGTAATATAAAATACTTAACACAAGAAGTGAAGGCAAGACTAAATTAAAAATAGACAAGGCACCTGGCCCGGATGGCATGCACCCTCGGGTCCTAAGGGAATTGGGACTCGTTTCCACTTGTGCGGTGCGGAATCACTGCTGATTCCCCGCTGACAAAATCGCATGCGGGTGCGATTCCGCATGCGTATTTTACGGCGATTTCGCATAGGTTAGTATTTGTGCGATTTTAACCATGTCACTGCCTGTGTGATTTAACATTCGTTTCTATGCGAAATCGCGGTAAAATACGCATGCCAAAACCGCATGCAATTTCCCTATTAAATACATTAGCGGCGATTAGCATAGCTGTGTGTGGGCTGCGAATTCTGACAGCTCTTCCGTGCAGATTTCTCCCGCACAGAAAAATTCTCAGTATTACTGACAAGTGGAAACAGGGCCATCCACTTGTATTGGCTATGCGAATCCGCATGCGGACAACACATGCAAATTCGCGATAGTGGAAACGGGCCCTGAAGTTCAGTTATAGATGAACCCCTTTATCTTATCTTTTGTGACTCTTTCAACTGTCAGAGTCCTAGTGGATTGGCGTACAGCTCACCGTTTTTCCATTATTTAAGAAGGGCAAAAAAACAGATCCAGGAAATTATAGACCTGTAAGCTTAACATCAGTTGTATGCAAACTATTTGAAGGGTTACTAAGAGATACTATACATGACTTCATAGTAGAAAATAATCTTATTTCTCAGCTTCAACATGGGTTTACTAAAGACAGGTCCTGTTTGACTAACATGCTCAGCTTTTATAACAATAACAATAACAATAATATTTATATAGCGCTTTTCTCCCTGGGGACTCAAAGCGCTGTGACCCTGCATTATGCAGTCTCAAAGGCTAGGGAAAAGAGGTGAGTTTTTAGCCTTTTTTTAAAGCTGTCCAGAGAAGGAGCCTCTCGTACTGATTGTGGAAGTGAGTTCCATAGAGTAGGGGCTGCATAGGAAAAGGCCCGAGCACCAAATGTTAAGTGTATCCTGGGAATAACCAGCTTCATCTTGTTGGCAGAGCGGAGGGTGCGTGGAGGGGCATAAAGTTCCAATAGATCCGCTATGTATTTGGGTCCCATGTGGTGTAGAGCCTTGAATGTCAGCAGGCAGATCTTAAAATTGATTCTCCATTTTACTGGCAACCAGTGAAGAGTTTGCAGTACTGGGGTGATGTGTGAGCTGCGGGGGGCATTGGCTAGGAGTCTGGCTGCAGCATTCTGTACTAGCTGTAAGGGGCGCAGAACCTTATCTGTAGATCCGATTAACAGGGCGTTGCAGTAGTCTAGGCGGGAGGATACAAATGCGTGAACCAGGGCAGGTAGGTCTTCAGCTGGGATTAGGTGTTTTATTTTCGCTATATTTCTTAGATGGAAGAAGGAAGACTTGACGACAGCTGATACCTGCTGTCTGAGTTTTAGATTTCCATCCAGGATCACCCCAAGGTTTCGCACAGAGTCTTTATACTGTACAGTATCTCCCCCAATTGCTAGTTTGAGGTGGTGAGCGTTTTGAACTTTATCCATCATGTGTGGACCACCTACCACCAACACCTCTGTTTTGTCAGAGTTCAGCCTCAGCCAGCTGGTGTTCATCCAATTTTGTAAATCCACTAGACACGCATTTATGGATGCTGATGGGTCTTGGGTGCCAGGCTTGAAGGACAGATACAGTTGTGTGTCATCTGCATAACAATGGTATCCTAAACCATAGTTCTGGATTATTTTGCCCAGTGGGAGCATGTAGACTGCAAAGAGTAATGGTGATAGTACAGAACCCTGTGGAACTCCATAGGCAAGTGGCACTGGATTAGAGTAGTGTGTGCCCAGACATACTTGCTGTGTCCTGCCAGATAGGAACGTCTGAAACCAGCTAAGAACAGTACCCCTTAGGCCACAGTAATTCTTCAGTCGCTGGATTAGTATTTCATGGTCCACAGTATCAAATGCTGCTGACAAGTCAAGAAGAATCAGAATTGAGCAATCACCCTTGTCCCTTGCAGTAAGTAGATCATTCATTACTCGGACTAATGCTGTTTCAGTGCTGTGCCTTTTCCTGAATCCTGACTGAAAAGTATCAAAGATGTTGTTATCTGTAAGCCTGGCTTCTAGCTGGTTGGCGACTGCTTTCTCGATAACTTTTGATAGGAATGGTAAGTTCGCCACTGGTCTGTAGTTGGTTACAGAATCAGGATCTAGTGATGGTTTCTTCAGGAGGGGTTTTATGATTGCTTTCTTTAGTTCTTCTGGGAAAAGTCCACTTTGCAAGGAGCACTGAGTGATTTTGTGAAGTGCTGGCCTGAACAGCGCTGGGCACTGCATTAAGGATCCAGTTGGGCCAGGATCCAGGTCGCAGGTAGTGGGGCGGAGACTTTGAGTGTAGAAGATTTTGGAATTCTCATTCAGAGTGTCAAAGACTTGCCATGGTGGTACGGTAGTAGGCATATGCAACGTCCAGTGGTCAATTGATGTTGTTGGTGTAATGCTGGCACGGATGGTAGACACCTTGTTTGTGAAGAAGGCAGAGAATTCTTCACACCTTTCCCTGGAGTATGTGGTTGGGGCTTTTAGGCAGGAAGGATTGCAGAGTGATTCCACTGTGTGGAAGAGTTGAGCAGCTCTGTTGGCTGTAGATATTTTGTGCGAGATAAAGTCTGATTTTTTCTTGGTTATTGCTTGTTGGTATTGTCTGAGGTGTTGAACTAGGCTAGATTTGTGCTCCCCAGTCCCTGATTTACGCCACTGTCTTTCTAGTCTGCGCCCTTTCTTTTTTAGATCCATGATGGTTTTGTCAAACCAATTAGCTTTCTGCTTTTTGGTTGCTGATTTGGTGCGCCATGGGGCAATACTGTCAAGTGTTTCATATATCGTGTTGTTGTACTGGGTTACTAGAGAGTTTGGGTCCATTTGACTGTGGAGCAGATTTGTAAAATCCAGGTTGGCAGTTATCCTCTCCGGTGTTAATTTACTCAGGGGACGGGTTTTGATTGTTTCTTTAGGGAGCTGCTTGATAGGGTGATGTTCAATAGTAAACTGTATTATGTGATGGTCTGACCATACCACTGGGGTTACTGTTATGTTTCTAATGTCCATTCCAAGGTGGAACAGTAAGTCTAGCGTATGCCCTCCTCTGTGGGTAGCTGATTTTACAACTTGTGTGAAGCCTAGTCCACCCATGAGATTTATTAGTTCATTTGCATCTTGTGATTGAGTGTTATCAGCCTGGATGTTGAAGTCACCAAGGATGATCCATCTCGGATAAGACAGAGCCAGCATGGACAGAAGTTCTGGGAATTCCTGTAGGAAAGGGTCAGCATCTCCGGGGGGACGATAAACCACTAAAATTTTGAAGCCTTTACCAGCTGAGATTTATGAGGTAGTGAACGCTAATGTGGATATTGGGAATGCTGTAGATGTGATATACTTGGACTTTGCAAAGGCCTTCGACACTGTTCCACACAAAAGTCTGGTGCAAAAGTTGAGGATGCAAGGACTGGGGAAGAGTCTGTGTGCATGGATAGGGAACTGGCTAATGGACAGAAAACAGAGTTGTGGTCAATGGATCATACTCAAAATGGGTGACTGTAAGCAGTGGGGGTCCCACAGGGGTCTGTACTGGGTCCAGTACTCTTCAATTTATTAATGAGCTAGTAGATGCAGTAGAAAGCAATGTTGCTATTTTTGCAGATGATACAAAATTGTGCAGAATCATCAACTCAAAGGAAGATAGGGAAATACTACAACAGGATCTGGATAGGATGGCTATATGGACACATAAATGGCAGATGAAATTAAATGTTGAAAAATGTAGGTAGAAAAAAAGTTTTGTAAAAGTAAGTCTAGTAAATGTTGAAAAATGTAAAGTCATGCATTTTGGTCGTACCGATGGTCTAGCACCATACAAAATAAATGGGATACAGTTGGGGACATCAAACTTGGAGAAGGACTTAGGAGTACTCATCGGCAACAAGTTAAATAATCGTACTCAATGCCAAGCTGCTGCAGCTAAAGCTAACAATTTTGGGATGCATTAAAAGGGAAATAAAAACTCAAGATACTAGCATAATATTGCCCCTGTTTAACTCTCTAGTAAGGCCACATCTGGAATATGGAATTCAGTTCTGGGCACCACATTACTGGAAAGATATTGCAGTTTTAGAGCAGGTGCAGAGACGAGCAACAAAATTGATACGTGGGATGGAAGGCCTCAATTACCAAGAAAGGTTAGATAAACTGGGTTTATTTAGTCTATAGAAAAGACACCTTAGAGGGGATCTAATTAACATGTATAAATACATCAAAGGGCAATATAAAAGCTTGGCGGGTCCGGGGAGCTGTGCATATGCCGAATGGCAGACATGTAAACTGATAGTGATTTTCCCCGATTGCAGATCTGATGGATTTTTGGACTTTCTCGTGTATTGGAATGTGTAAATAAGCATCCTCCAAATTTAAAGAAAAGCATCCAATCGGACGCTGTTACTGATTGTGCGATAGTCTTGAGTGACTCCATCTTAAACTTCCCCAACTGAATGTGCTTGTTCAAGAAACGTAGATCCATGACAGGTTTCAGGTCTCTATTTTTTTTTTTCACCACAAAGCGAGGAAAATAACGCCCTTCTCCTCGTTTGGAACTTGTATGATCGCTCTCTTTTGAAAGAGTTTGCAAATTCTAGAAGACTATGTTCAATTTGTCTCCTGATTTTGGAACTTGTGTTGGAACAAATTGTTTGTGTGGAGGTTTCTTTATAAATTTCCAACAATGACCTTGTGCTATCGTCCTCATTACCCATGGGTTGTCTATTTCCTACGCCCAGATCTGCTGAAACTGAGCAAGTCTGCCCCCAACTGGACAGATCTGGACAGAGCGGGCAATTTGTCAAAAAGACTTTTGCTGTGACGTAGAATGAGTGCTCTTCTGTCGTGTCATCCTTTGCAGATATTGCTCTGACTGCTTTGCCAATTCCTCCGATATTCTCTACCAGGTTTGTAATTTCTTGTGGTTTTGAATCTTTGTTGTTGGAATCTATTAGACTGTAGATTAGGCTTTCTAGATCTCCTATCTTGGGGAATCGGGCCCAATTTTCCGCCCGTAACTCTCTTAATTGCTGTATCCATTTCCTGTCCGAAGAGATGTTCACCGTCGAATGGGATCTTGCACCAGTCCTGTCTCGATGTGTCTGCGACCCAGGCCTTGAGCCATAAGGCTCTCTTCGCTATAACTGAAGATGCCATGGATCTAAAGCACACCTCACTACATCTACAGCGGCTTCGCCTACATAGTCTGCTGAGAGCTTCAGGACCTCTACCGCTGATAAAATTGCTTCCTTGTCCATGTCCGCTTTAATCGCGTCTTCAATGTTATCGGTCCAGACCCTGAGGGCCTTAGCAACTGAGGTTAAGGCAATCCCTGGTCTTGCCGCTCCTCCTGAAATGGTATAGATTCTTTTAAAGCGGACCCAAACCAAACATTTTTTTTTAATTCAAAATATTTAGTTGCACCACTCTGATACATACATACAAAGATAAATAAACACTCCTTCAAGCCTATGAGCATTTCAGTGCATGCTTTTCACCCTTCTCTTTTCATAACTAGGGTTATACAGGTATATTGGTAGGTGAACAGAGGCGCCAGAAGGATAAAAGTACATAAAATTGTTTTAAAAATTGCTGGGAGGAAGTGGTGGACTCGCCTACGTTAAAGCAGACACCAAGGACTGTAAATATATAGATATACACATTTATTGAAAATCCCAAAGATGCAACTCGTTTCGCGGGCACAGCCCACTTCTTCAGGCAATAAGCAGGGGATAAACAACTGTAAACAAGACAGAGGCATAGCTATAAATGTTGCCATAAAAAGATACAAATGGATTATTAGTTAGTGTAATAAGAATAGTACTTCAAAAATAGTGTTTAGTTTTATGTTATAGTAGGGGGGTGATTGCAAGGAATGGGTCGGTGTAAACTACATAATGTGTATAGGGGAATGGACAAGATAACAGTGGTAAAAGGTAGTTAGTAAATCAGATTAAGTTGGTATCAAATTGACCGCTTTAGGTATATTTCAGTGGAAGGTAGGTAATGGAATAAGTTGTAGCTGGCAAGAGGGAAAAAGGCATGTGTAGTGGTTAAAAATAAAGACTTACCAGCAATTCAGTTATAGCAAGCAGAGCACCTCTGTACTGTTGTGAGGTCGCTTGCTGCTTTAAATGTGTTAATGCTGGCAGCTCTGGCCTATTCAGAAGCTGCTCCAGTGTGGGTGGGTGGAGTCAGTGGCCATGGTGACAGAGTGTCCTCCAATCAGCTGCTGCCAGCTGTATGGAGTAGATTGGTGTGCATGTGGTCTTACATAACATGCATGCTTTCTCTGCATGCACAGGACAGTGTTTAGAAAGGGAACATGGAACACAGTGGTGTGTTTGCTGCCATCTAGTGGTTCAAAAGAACAAGTACAGTGAAAAGACTTCAAATGTCATTATACATGCTGTAAGATAATGAAGATAAAAGCATGAACAATGCCTGACTTTTTACAATTGGTAAATAAAATAGTGTATACTTCTGGAATTAATAAAAAAAAAATACATATTACCAGGCCTGGACAATTTTTGCCAATGGCCTCATATTTTGGATATATTACAATTGTTTTTATGTGTTCATCGATTTTATGCTTATATCTTCATGTCATATTCACATTAATTTTTTTATACTAATTTTTAAAATAAAAAAACATTAAAACAATTGTAATATATCCAAAATATGAGGCCATTGGCAAAAATTGTCCAGGCCTGGTAATATATAGTGTATAATCCCGTCTACGGTTTTGATATCGTAGATGAATGTTTGCAGCTGTAATAATTATCATTGTATTAGGATGATAATAATAGTCATAATGAAGATAATAATAAACATCAGTAATAGATAGGTTTTTTTCTGTTTGTTTTGTTTTGGGGGGATAAAAGAGAGCGACCAAGATAAAAGCAAAACTTTTGACAGGGATGGTTAGCGGATTTTTTTCTATAACTTCGTTAAGGCCCTCCGGGGATAGGGTTCTTAATGTCTGTATCCAGAACATTTCGGGTTTTTTGAGGAGATCAAATGCATTCGGTTTTCTTGTATCCACTGAGTCAATCAGTGTAATATTAAATAGCAGTGGATTGCTGTTGTGATGGGTGCTGAAGTGATGTGACACACTGTGAAGGGGAAATTGTTTAATGGTATTTCTTTTATGTTGTCCGATTCTGCTGCATACTAATTGGGTGGTTCTCCCCACATACTGGAGCTGGCACGGACAGAAGATGAGATAGATGACATATTTGGAGTCGCAAGTAAACCGTTTTTTTTCAAAGGGAAATTGCAGTTGGTACTGGTAGAAGAGAATGATACGCTAGTGTTGATGAATTGGCAGGCTGTGCAGCGGGTCTTGTTACATGGAAAGCAGCCTGGTTTGAGTGGTTCTGAATGAGTGGGCAGGGGCTGTGTGGGTGGATGCAGTTTACTGGGTGCAAGAATGTTGAGGAGATTGTGAGCTCTCCTATAGGTGATGGATGGTGCTTTGGGTAATACCGGTCTTAAGAAAGGGTCCTGCATCAGGATCTCCCATCTGTTGGTTAGAATGTCACAAATATGCGAATGCTGGGAATTGAGTGATGAACCTTGGAGGCCCTGTGTTGTTAGTTAGTTTTGCAGCAGTACTCGGGGGGGGGGCGTTTGGCTTTAAATTTAGGTCTTAGGATATTGGCGGTCCGTGAATTTTTTTGCTGAGTATATTGGATTGGATGTCATATTGTGATGGATCTGTGCAATTCCTGTAGACTCTCCTGAACTGATTGTATGGTGTATTGGTAATCCAGGGGTGATGATGGAAACTTTTGAAGTGAATGTAATTATTGGCATCGACCGGTTTGAAATAAGTTTTTGTTTTGATGTGATTCAATTCGATGTATAGGGTAAGGTCAAGGTATTCTATGGAAGATGTGTGATGGCATGTAAATTGTAACCCTGCTGGGCTGGAATTAAGATAATCAATAAAATGTGGGATGGTAGAAATGTCGCCTTTCCAAATAAAAATAAGGTCATAAATGTAACGTCTGTAAAATACTATATTATTGAAAAACTGGTTGCCAGGGGAGAGTTTCATTTGTGCGAGGTAACCCATCGTGAGATTAGCGTACAATGGGGCAAACTAACTCCCCATCGCCGTTCCGCTAATCTGATGGTAAACTTGTTCATTGAATGTGAAGATATTATTCTGAAGGATAAATTCAGCGCATTGTAGCAGAAACGTTTTTTGTGTTGTAGGCATGGAGGGTTTGGAGGCTAGGAAATATTGTAGTGCGCTGAGGCCGAATGGATGGGGGATGTTGGTGTAGAGGGCAGAAACGTCACATGCCAGCCAGACAGTCAGGCTGCCAGGGGACATCCTGCAATAAACAAATGGGTTGCTGAGAATCTTTGAGGAATGATGGAAGGGACTGGACATGTGTTTGTAAATGTTGATCAAGAAATTTGGAGAGATTGCTGGTGATTGAGTTGACTCCTGAAATAATCGGTCGGCCAGGAGGTTTATGGAGACTTTTATGTGTTTTGGGTAAATAATAAAAGTTCGGAGTGGTTGGTTTGGTGTTGATTATAATATTATTTTCATTTTTGATGATGATGTTGGATAAAAAGGCATTATTGATAAAAGCTTTCAATGTGAGGTTAAGCGTGGGTGTTGGGTCTGATGTCAAGATTTCGTAATGTGTGGGGTTGTTGAGGAGTCTAGCTGCTTTGTCTAAGTAGTCGGACCGATTGAGTATGACAATGCCACCCCCTTTGTCGGCTGGTTTGATGAGATTATGATTTTTTTGTAAGTATTTAATAGCAGAGCTTTCGTTACGGTTGAGGTTGGAATTTAGTGGAGGTGGATTGTTGTGTAAAGTTTGTAGATCATTGAGTACCATGGAGTAGAATGTATCAATGAAGTGACCCTTGGAGGCCACTGGATAGAATCGTGATCTACCTTTCAGTTGTGTGGTAATATATTTTTCAGTGTTTAGTTCAGCTTGTGTAATGAATGAGATGGGTAGGGTGTCGTTGTTCGTGATTACGAGTGAGGGGGGGATCGGGGTCAAAGCTGGGTTTGAAATATTTTATTGCAAAATGCCTTTTTAAAGTGAGCTTTTGAATATAGCTGTTGAGATCGCAAAGAGTTCAAAAGTGTTGATTTGGTTGGTAGGACAGAAGGAAAGACCTTTCTCCAATACTGCTGTTTCATGTGCATTGAGGTCAGACAAATTGAAGATACATTTTATTTTTAGGGGTCAGGGAGTTTTGTGTGATTGGGGTTTGCTTCTTTTTCCTTTTTCCTCTACTTCCTCTTTTTCTAGGTCTGGTAATTGGCGTTTTGATTTGTTCGGAGGCTGGAGATATACCTTCTCTATACGGGGGCTCGGTAGTTGGGTGGTGAGGATGTTTTGTGACAAGCTGAGGGGAGCTCTAAAAAAGAGGAAGTTAAGGTGTTGTTAGCTGAATCATTGATAGATATAGGGTTGGTGGAAGGGGGCACGGGGAAAATATTGGTTATGGTATTTTGTGTATGTGGACTGGTGGTATTGCTACTCGCCAGGGGAACGGAAATCATGTTTGTGGGTGATTTTAGGCTGGAATTGTCTGGCGGGCTTGGTGAGTCTGGATCTGAGTTGTAGATGCTGATCTGGGATGCCCTGATGGGTGAGCTGGGGGTGGCCTCTGGTGGTTTGGATGCCGGGGAATTTTTTTGTTCTGACTGGGTTGAATTTGTGGCAGTTTTTTGTAACGATGCAGGCGGTCCGTTTGGGATGAAATTGAATTTAAGGCTAGTCTGTGTTTTAAAGATTTTCTTGCTGACACCAGTAGAGGTAGAGGTGACAGATTTTTTTGGGATTGGTGGTTTTGGTGCGCTGGGTCTTGGGAGCAGTGATGATATCGAAACTATTGGACGGTGGAGCTGTGCATGTGAAAGTGATATTTTTGGGGATGGTGTTGGTGATGGTATTGGGTAAGGGGATATTAGGTGTGGGGGGGGGGGGGGGTGCAGTGGAGGCTGGAGGTGGTGCTGGGACTTGGACTGGTGTTGGACCTAAGGGTGGAGGTGAAAAAGGTGGATATCTATATGGTGGTGGTGGGATGCTAAGGCTTATTAGGGGGACCGGTGGCGGTGGGGGGCTGGGCCCGGGGGCAGGGAGGCGGGAACCGGTCGCGGTCTGCGCTCCCTTTCCCGATGCTCAGCGTAAGCTAGCCGGTCTATTTAATTTTTTAAGTTTTGACTCAATGGTGTCCAATTCAAAACGCTTGACTCTGGCCTTGAGATTGGACATGAGCGAGAAGTACTGTTCATTGTTTAAATTGGCTAGCAGGAATTCTCTGCATTCATTAATAATGGGTTGTAAATCAGTAATAAGAGTTTTTTCCTTTTATCTATAATCCTCTCCATCATGCCCGCAGTGCAGACCTCAAGATAAATATACCAGTCTGCACTAAAGACAAGGTCTTTAGGAAAGGCTGTGAGAGTTTTGATTCGTATGCCATCTGGGGATATTTTTTCATCTAAGTCTGTTGCATGGCAATATCAGCTAGATTGAAAAATTCATCTTTAAGTGCAGATTCTAGTTTTTGAAACACTGGTTTAAGGTCGACAGTGGAGGTGGGTGGTGGAGTTTCTGGCAGGTTGTGATCTGGAGCAGGTTCAGTGTTCGGGACACGCTTGAATTAGGCCAAAAGGTCGACTCTATGGATAGATCTATCCTCTATGAAGTTCATGATTGGGCTGCAATCGATGTCGATGTTCGCCAGATCTTGAGAAAGAAAAGGCCAAGCCAAGCTTGTGGAAACTAAAGTTGAAGAGAAATCAAGAGCCTAATATGGTGCAGTATGTCAAAATTGATTGGCTAAATGAAACAGTGAGATGGTAATACTCACAAACACGGGTTACCACCTAGGTAACCACTCATTAGGCAGGTGAGGAGATTAGACCTGTCCTCACTCAGGATTAAGAAGTCGCTTTCTGTAGATAGGAAGAAAGGGGGTAGATCACCCCTCCACCTGGGGTGGACTCAAATATATTGGTAGGTGAACAGAGGCGCCAGAAGGATAAAAGTACATAAACATTTTTTAAAAATTGCTGGGAGGAAGTGGTGGACTCGCCTCCGTTAAAGCAGACACCAAGGACTGTAAATATATAGATATACACATTTATTGAAAATACCCCAAAGATGCAACGCGTTTCGCGGGCACAGCTCACTTCTTCAGGCAATAAGCAGGGGATAAACAACTGTAAACAAAAGACAGAGGCATAGCTATAAATGTTGCCATAAAAAGATACAAATGGATTATTAGTTAGTGTAATAAGAATAGTACTTCAAAAATAGTGTTTAGTGATATGTTATAGTAGGGGGGTGATTGCAAGGAATGGGTCGGTGTAAACTACATAATGTGTATAGGGGAATGGACTAGATAAGAGTGGTAAACTGTAAGTGCACACCAATCTACTCCATACAGCTGGCAGCAGCTGATTGGAGGATCTGTCACCATGCCACTGACTCCACCCACCCACACTGGAGCAGCTTCTGGATAGGCCAGAGCTGCCAGCATTAACGCATTTAAAGCAGCAAGCGACCTCACAACAGTACAGAGGTGCTCTGCTTGCTATAACTGAATTGCTGGTAAGTCTTTATCTTTATTTTTAACCACTACACATGCCTTTTTCCCTCTTGCCAGCTACAACTTCTTCCATTCCCTACCTTCTACTGAAATATACCTAAAGCGGTCAATTTGATACCAACTTAATCTGATTTACTAACTACCTTTTACCACTGTTATCTAGTCCATTCCCCTATACACATTATCACCCCCCTACTATTTTGTTTACAGTTGTTTATCCCCTGCTTATTGCCTGAAGTGGGCTGTGCCTGCGAAACGCGTTGCATCTTTGGGGTATTTTCAATAAATGTGTATATCTATATATTTACAGTCCTTGGTGTCTGCTTTAACGGAGGCGAGTCCACCACTTCCTCCCAGCAATTTTTTAAAAAAATGTATGTACTTTTTATCCTTCTGGCGCCTCTGTTCACCTACCAATATATTTGAGTCCACCCCAGGTGGAGGGGTGATCTACCCCCTTTCTTCCTATCTACAGAGAGCGACTTCTTAATCCTGAGTGAGGACAGGTCTAATCTCCTCACCTGCCTAATGAGTGGTTACCTAGGTGGTAACCCGTGTTTGTGAGTATTACCATCTCACTGTTTCATTTATCCAATCAATTTTGACATACTGCACCATATTGGGCTCTCGATTTCTCTTCTACTTTAGGGTTACACAGGTGGCAGCCATTAGCAATTCCTCCTTTGCTGGACACCACCTACTCCACCAGTTTGCCGGATTCTGTCCCGGCAATATGAAAGAAAGGGAGGGGTTCCTCCAATAAATGTAAAATATTCTATATTTGTCATCGTGCAGATGAAAAAAGGCTGCTATTTATTATAATTTAGAAAATAGATTTTATTTCTGAAATCTTGTATATTTAATTTGGGTCCACTTTGTGAGAAGAGGTGGGGTTCTCACAACAAAATCCCCATACAGAGGCTGGCTCTGCCTATCGAGCCCAGCCTCTGTTGCTAATCAGATCCCCCCTAAACGCCTCCCTTGCACTCAGCCAGACCCCATAAATCTCAGCCGCGCTGTCGACACGCAGCGTGTCAGCAGCGGCTGTGTTTAGCTTCCTAACGTCAGTCACCGCTCTCCCCCGCCTCCTGTATCACTCCGATCCCCGCCCACGTCCCTACCCTCCACGCTGATTGAAGGGAAGGGACGCGGGCGGGGACCGGAGCTCTGCAGGAGGCGGGGGGAGCGCCGAGACTGACGTTAGGAAGGTAAACAGAGCCGCACAGCGCGGCTGTGATTTATGGGGTCTGATTAGCAACAGAGGCTGGGCTCGATAGGCAGAGCCAGCCTCTGTATGGGGATTTTGTTGTGATAACCCCGCCTCGGGTTCTCATTAAGCTCAGAATCCTTCTTCCTGTCCATCACATCTGCAAAAGAGTTATTCTTAGGCAGGGTGACTGGGTGAGCTAAGCGCATTACAGATGCATCAACTATAGGTGGATTATCCAGCTTTTTACAGTCCTCCTCATGCATAGGGTATAGCTTGGATAATCTGTTGTGCAACGGTGGTCTTTTCGCCAGTATAGACCACTCATCCATAACTTCCGCAATCTTATCCATGAGTGGGAAAGGTGTAAACCTTTTTAGTTAAATGCGTATGTTTGCTTTTTCGCTGTCTGTTTGATTCTCATACTCAAAATCTTCCCATTCTACTGCCTCCTGGACCGCTCGGACAAACTGTTCCACTAGAGCAAAGTCGAATCCACCAGCTATGTGCTCAGTCTCTTCAGTAGCCAAGGGTTGAAGGTTTTCCGCAGAAGTTGACTGTTGAGACGGTAAAGAAGCCACATAGTCTTTCATCGAATCCTGTACCGCCTGCTTGATGAGTTCAGAAACATCCATTGGAGTTTGCTCCTGTTCAGTAGCAAGTTCTTTGAAGCATGATCTGCAGACCTTTTTTCCTGGCATGGTCTCATTTCCGCATGCCCAACAGTCCTTAGAATGGTGAGATTTTGAACTGCGTTTCCTAGGAGATCTGCTTCTAGATTTCTTATGCTTGCGGCGTGATGAAGAGCTTCTCCTTCTGGACCGAGATCTCTATCTTGAACTCTTATTCAAGTGCTTTCTAGGGCTGAAGTCAAAAAGCCCATATAAATAAGCGCTCTGTAGTTGCGGGCAAGAACCTACCTTAACCACCCCTACCTGGTAGCCCGATGCTAGTCTGTTTGGGATGCAGCAGCAGAGTCCAAAGGGACAGCCAAATTAGCTGTAAGATAGAAGTCAAAAGAAGAAATAAGTATTTAAGTAAAAAAAAAGTTTACACTGACAACCCACAAACGTACTGCCTGTAGGCTGACTATCTGCTCCAGCAGCGCTGTGAACCTCCATCTTGCTTGCTTGACAGTCAGCAAGAGACTGAAGGACGCGCTGGCTATTTAAACAGAGCGATGATGTCACATCTGCTCTTTTCTCCTGAATTGACATTAGTCTGCTTAATTTACACAAAGCGGTGGCGACTCTCCGCCCACTCACTCTGCACTGACATGAGCTGGCTCATACACTACACAGAGCCGGCGGCGAATCTCCACACACACGCTCTGCCCTTTGACAAGAGCCGGCTCATCCACGAGTACAGTGCGGTGAAGTAATTTCCGCCCACCGCTGTTCTGAGTCGGCTCATCGCAAAATGGCCCTGCACTGAGCCGGAAGATGGATGGAACGCACGCCGGAGTCCCAGCGCGCTCCATTAGCAGGAAAGAAGAGGAGAAAGGACTTGCTGCTAAAACATAGCCCTTTGCTATGTAAATGTAATTCCTTTAGCATGCGCACTTATATTGCTTACTGCTGGCCATGCTAGATAATTTATATCTTTTAGCCCTTGCAGATAGCGACCCCCCTGCAGACCAAGCAGCGATTGGGGAGACCCTTTTGGCCAATTTATAGCCTAATCGGGCTTCACTGGCAGAGGCACCCAGTCGACTGCTGCAGGAAAACAGCCGTAGGAGTGTAAAATGTAAAAAAAAAAATAAAAAATGTATACCTTAAAGGCAGAGCAGAAAAAACAAGGTCCCAGGGGCAAGGTGAATCGAGGACCAAATAAGAATTGGGGGGGTGGAGCCGACAGCTAAATTTATATCTTTGGTCCTATGGGGTAAAGTGGGCAGGACATTACCCACGTGTGATGAGATGTAAGCATAGGGAAAGACCAGCAGAGCTGCCAGGCAAGTAGTATTGTTTAACCACTTGAGGACCATGGTGTTAAATCCCCCTAGTGACCAGGCTATTTTTTCCTAATCAGGCCACTGCAGTTTTAAGGGCTCGCTGCAGGGCCGCACAACTCGGCGCACACAAGTGATACCACCCCCCCCCCTTTTCTCCCCATCAACAGAGCTTTCTGTTGGTGGGGTCAGATCACCCCCCAGATGTTTGTTTATTTCTTTTTTTTTTTGTTTGTTTTTTTTTTTGTTAAATTTCTTTTTTGATTTTAATTCCCCTCCCTCTCCCCCCGTCTGCCTATCGCAGCAATCAGCTGTGATGGGCTTCAGCCTATCACTGCCGATCGTTCCTGTGTCCCCCAGGGGGACAGCCGTGTCACACGGCTGTCCCCAGTACAGCGCTGCTGTAGATCGCAGCGCTGTACTAACTAGACGGCGGTTTTGCTGTCTAACAGTCTCCGAGTGGCGAGCGCTGCTGAGGGACTGAAGGCGGAGCTCTGCATTCCAAGCGAAGATGCGCGCACGATCTCCTGCAAAACCCAGGACTTGACGCCAATTGGCGTTAGGCAGTCTTGGGGCTGCCGCCGGTCACACCCATTGGCGTGATGCGGTCGTTATGTAGTTAAAAGGAAACCAATATGGCAGCCTCCATATACCTCTTACCTCGGGTTCCCTTTAAATACGCTAGCGCTTTGAATAGCACCTGGCTAATTTGAATGGGATGGATCACACCAGAGCGATGTGATTTTTCTCCCAAACACAAACGCAGGTCCTGCAGCATTTCTGCACTTTTCTGAGGTGATTCAACTTCAGGCCTCTTTCACAGTGCGACGTTAAAGTCGCATGTTAGAAAAAGTTTTCACGTGGACTAACGCACAGCAATATGAAGTCTGTGCAACATTCACAGTGCACACGTTGCGTTTGTAACGTGTAGCATTAATAGAAAGTGCTGCATGCTGTGCGTTATACACGTTTACTGTGGTGGACTGTTTGCACATGCTCAGTAATTACCTGGAAGCATACTTTTCATTGCCTGTATGCGACGATAACCGGACATATAGTTGCGTTGTGCCATTTTTGGGACGTTGCGTTGTTAGTTTGCGTTGCGACTTTAACGTTGCATCAAAACGCAACGTCCCACTGTGAAAGTAGCCTCAATGTTAAGTGGAAAATCGCTCTGAAAAACGCTAGAACAGAGCAATTTTACAAGCGTTTTTATAGAAGCTTTTCAGTTCCAGCTCTACTGTAACCAAAAAAAAAAAAAAAGCTCCAAAAATCACTAGGCATGATTAGAAAATTGCTAGGCATCTGAAAAATCACTTGTAAATGCACTGAGCGTTTGCGATTACGATAACGCTTTAGGTGTGCACTGACCCTTAGGGCCTGTACACACTGCTGCGCTTGCGCTGCGTTTTAAAAGCGCATGTAATTTTTAAATCGCAAAGCCTTCATGAGAACAGAAAAATCACATTGCACCAGTGTGTACAGGTCTTATCGATTTTCATGATTTTTCAAAAGACCTTTGCGATTTAAAAAGCGCATGTAATTTTTAAAAGCGCAGCAGTGTACAGGCCCTAACTCTGCAGGAAAATTCAGGAATCCTTCCTCCTACTACACATTCCTCATGCACAAACTAATTTAGGTGATAGACAACATCTCTGCTTTCAATGTGGACAACATTCTCAGTGTATTTACTACAGTTCTGCAGGGAGTGCATAGGTATAATACTACTGTATAACTTAATCCGTAATCAAAACCCTTAGTTTAATAACCTATCAAATTAATTCACAAGTATGCATCTAATCTACTATTCCTACTTGTGCCACGGATATGCGGTCACAGTCAAATATGTATTTTTAAAATAAGATGACAACTTTTATTGCAGCACCACAAATTACTTTTTTTTTTCTTTTGTTTTTTTTTTTGATTAGTTTATTATTTCTTATTTGTGGACTTAGAACTTCTATCCCTGTAAATAAGCTATCAATGGTGACTATTTTATACATGACAAATTTTACATTTTGTCATTTTTACGAGTTTGACTCAAAAAATTGCACCAATCAAAACGTTATTTTCAACCCTCTTCGATCATTTGAAGCCACTCTGTCGTATACTGATCATTGTCCCTCTGCCCTCCTCCTCCTCTAATCTGGATTATAAAACAAATTGTAGGGAAACGGTGAAAAATAAGTGCATATATGTGTGTCACGTCATCACAGCTGAGACGGTTCTTCTTTCTTTGACACTGAAGGTTTGTACTTAATCTGAGTGTAGGGACTGAATGTCACATTTCTGTGAAATCATCAAAAAGAGACAAACGCCGCTGTCATTGTATAAATTCTTTGTTAAATGCACAAAAAGGAAGTTGAGGTGAGCCAACAAATAGCAATTATAGTGAGTCTTACTATATAAGAACACTCATCCTCTCCTTTCCACCAGCCACAATTCTTTTCTATAAAAGTGCAGGTTTATTTTACTTGTACAGTGAAAGGAATCATCAATTTCCATTAATTCTTATGGGGAAATCAGCCTTGCAATAAGAGTGCTTTGGATTACAAGCATGTTTCTGGAGCAAATTATGCTCGCAAGTCAAGGTTCCAATGTATTTTAAAACTGCTGCCCTAAACAAAAAGGCAACTTCCAAAGTTAAAAATTACATTTGTAGAACTTGTTTGTAATAACTGCGTCTTTCTGCAGGCTTTCCTTCATATAATGGGAATGGAGTTTATGGGCCAAATGTAATGGACTTTCTGGATGTACCAGGGGTAGGAACTTATGAAGACTTCAACACTATTGACTGGGTTCGAGAGAAGTCCAGAGACAGAGATCGACACAGAGAGGTAGGCATTGTTATATAATTATGATTGATGTTGTGGTTGTTATTAATAATTTATATAGTGCCATATTCAGTACAATGGTACAAGCAAATAAGGGTGCACAATATACAGACAATACAATACAGACATTGGTACAAAATACAAAAATAGTAGACGGTATGCTAGAAATGGTGACATGTACAGTGATTAACAAAATCTGTAGCATTTTACAAGACACAAAAAGGAGAGAGCCCTGCCCTAATGAGCTTAAATCTACAGGAATAGGGAAGAAACGAGGTGAGGAAATGCATAAGGTTTTCATTCAGGGTTCATGTGTTTTCGGACTGTATTCAGGAAGGCACAGCTTGGTCAGAGGCTAATTAAAATGAACCCGAGGTGAGTTACATGGAGGTTGCCATATTTATTTATTGTTAAGCAATACCAGTTGCCTGGCTGACCTGCTGATCCTTTAATACTTTCAGCCATAGACCCTGAACAAGCATGCAGCAGATCAAGTGTTTCTGACAATATTGTGTCATGTGTTCTATGTGCCCTATATGTGGCACATTACTGAATTAGAAAATGAATTTCTGTGTAATAGCTTCAACAGAAATATGTTGTAGTTGTGCTACATGTTCACAGTAGTTTTTAATATATTTAATGCAATGCAGTAACAGCGTGAAATGAAGCACATACATTTTTTTTTCTTTTACCCTTCAGATCCTAAGTAAAAGTAAAGAATCCACATGGGCTCTTTTGCACAGTGTTAGTGATGCCTTTTCTGGATGGATGTTAATGCTTCTGATCGGTCTGTCTGCAGGTAACTGATTTCCCACACTTTATTATACATTTTTTTTTCTCGAATGATAACTGATACTCATCTAGTTCTTAACCACTTAAAGAGACTCTGAAGCGAGAATAAATCTCGCTTCAGAGCTCATAGTTAGCAGGGGCATGTGTGCCCCTGCTAAACTGCCGCTATTGCGCAGCTAAACGGGGGTCCCTTCACCCCCAAACCCACCCCCGCAAGACTTGGTCGCAGACTTGGTCGTTCCTGGAGGCAGGGCTGCAGCCCTGCCTCCAGTCGCGTCTATCAGCGGCGCATCGCCGCCTCTCCCCCGCCCCTCTCAGTGAAGGAAGACTAAGAGGGGTGGGGGAGAGGCTGAGATGCACGCTGACAGACGCGCGTGGGGCAGGGCTGCGGCGGTTAGCACTGCCCCAACCAGGAAGCGCTCCCCCGCTGCACCGAGGGGATTTGGGGGTGAAGGGACCCCCATATAGCGGCGGTTTAGCAGGGGCACACATGCCCCTGCTAACTATGAGCTCTGAAGCGAGATTTATTCTCGCGTCAGACTCTCTTTCAGGGCTTGTTTCCACTGTAGCGGTGCGGAATCGCCTGGATTCCACCGCAGAAGAAATCGCATGCGGCTGCGTTTCTGCATGCGGATTTAGCCGCGATTTCGCATGGCAAGGAGCCAGGCGATTTTAACCACGTCACTGCCAGAGTAACGCTCCATAGCAAAGCATGCGAAATCGCGGGGAAATCCGCATGACAAAGCCGCATGCGTTTTCCCTATTAAATACATTAGCGGCGATTCGCATGCATTCCACTCGCAGGCGAATTCGTTGACTAGTTTGTGCATTTTTTTTACCGCTGAAAAAAACGCACCTCAACAACGCTACAGGGGAAACAGGCCCATCCACTTGCATTACATGTGCGAATCCGCATGCGTTGGACGCATGCGGATTCGCGATAGTGGGAACGAGCCCTAAAGCGGAATTAAACCAAGCATTTCTTCTTTGCTCTAATAGATTATTTACAGCATATTATATACAACCAGCATTTTTTTAAATAGAACAGCATTCAAAGGGTTACACACAGGAATTAGAAGTTTCCTGCCAGCAAAGCTGGACGCATCCGAACTGTAGATAATGTTATCTTGTATTTAATTGTATCAAGTGAGGAATTTAAACAAACACTTCTCTGACACTGCAGGCTCTCAAAACAGTCAGACAATCAGAAAGCCTTTCTGCTTACGTTAGAAGATGAATAAAACAGTTATAAATAAAATGCAAGGTCAGCTCTCAGAGCAAAAAAAAGTGTATTTTGGGAGTGTATAATTTCTAAATGAATACTTATGCACAAAAGCAAATATGATAACCGTATGGCATATAAAAAGTAGGAAAACCTGTTTTCATTGATTGTCAGGGTTTTATACCGCTGGACCACAGGCTTACACACCCCAGTGACCAGGTTATTTTTTACAATTCAGTGCTCTGCAGCTTTAACAGCTCGCTGCAGAGCCATACAACTTGGCACACAAATGTATTTTACTTTCTTTTCTTGCCACCAACAGAGCTTTTTGTTGGTGGCATCTGATAGCTGCTGCGATCTTTGTGTTTTTTTTTTTTAACCCCCCCCCCCCTCTCCCCCCCTCACATTGTGGGCCACTTAGTGGAAAAGCTGTCCCCAAACAGCGCTGCGCATAGATTGCAACGCTGTAAACAGATGGCTTTTTAAGGAGCAGAGCTCCGTAACTAAAGCGGGGATGTGCGCATATCGGTGCGTGTGCTTCCCAGCTAGTCTTCTCCCCAAACTTTGCTACTATAGCAGCCCCTTGTTGGACCTGACAAAGGGGAAAGGAGTCTGTTATGGTGAAATGGAATTCTGAAGCGGATAGGGCTTTTCAAAACCTGAAGGTAGCCTTATGTCAACAACCCATTTTGGTGGCCCCAAATTTTGAAAGGCCTTTTGTGGTACAAACGGATGCCTCAAGTGTTGGGTTGGGGGCCGTCCTGTCACAGGTCGTCAGGGGTGAGAAGCACCCAGTGGTTTATCAAAGCCGGAAGCTGATGCCTGCAGAAAAAAACTATAGTATCGTAGAGCGAGAATGTCTGGCAATTAAGTAGGCATTGGAGTCTCTGCGATACAGTTTGCTGGGTCGACACTTCAGGCTTGTCACGGATCACTCACCCCTGACTTGGATGTCGCAGGCGAAGGAAAGAAATGCTAGGGTTACCAGGTGGTTCCTGTCCCATCAGAACTTCTCTTTCACCATCGTGCAAGAAAAATTGCAGGGGAATGTGGATGCACTGTCAAGGACACATTGCATGGTTGCAAACAGTGTCCACGGGGTTGAACAGAGGGGGGATATGTGACAGGGTGTCACTGGTTTTCGAGGGGGCTGAATACTTTTGCAAACCTGTGTGTGTGTGTGTATAGTGACAGGGTGTCACTGGTTTTGCAAAAAATGGTGATGGATGGTGTCTGTCGCACCTTGTTTCAGGTATCTTGCAAAATAAAGCTCAAGGGGAAAAAAATGCAGTTGGATCTGTGATTTGGGCTCTTTTAAGAGCTGGCTGAAGGGTACTGGAGCTGGTCAGAGGAAGAGTGGGTGGGTTCCCTGGCCACCTGGCCCAGTCCCAGGTATTACCTTGAGCAGGGTGTGGTCATGCTATTGAATAAAGATGAGCTAGCCTGACCAGGAAGTAGCTCAGAGTGTTCCTACACCCAGGAGGGAGCAGAGCTCTGCCCAGAGGCTTTGGGGAGAAAGAAAGCTGCTTGTTCAAGTTGTTGAGTTGAAGGGGCGGAGCTTGCCATGGCGGAGTAGAGGCAGAAGGAGCTCCTCTAATTCAGCCCAAATACACTGATCAGGGCAGCTGACCGACCTGAACTTCATCAGGATAGTATGTCCAGACGTACTAAAAAGGCATGAGAGCTTGGGACACCGCAAAAATCGACACAACAACCGCTTACCAAGTTTCTGAAGAAGAACAAGGCAACGCAGACTCCAGCCAAGATGGCCGCCGCAACGTCTTCCCCTGCAAAGGCCGCTTCAGAGACTGAAGAACTTGCAGCCACATCCAGAGCCTTGAATGAGATTATGGACTATCTCCATAGTCTCCCCACAAAAGACAACCTGTCGGATCTGGCTGATCGCATCACAGAGGCCACGAGAGCCGAACTGCAGGGCTTGCAGGAAGAGGTGACAGACCATGGAGGCAGAATAGCAGCTCTGGAGGCAGCAACAGCCGAGATGAAAGCTGACCTGACTAAACTACAGGCACAAGAGACCCAGCAGCTAGCCACTAATGCAATGCTGCGCACAGGACTAGAAGACCTCCAGAATCGCAGCAGATGCTGTAATATTAGGATGAGAGGTCTTCCTGAAGAGATCACGCCACAACAACTTAACGCTACGGTCTCTGCCATCTTCAATGGAATATTACAGCAGCCGGCAGATAAACTGAAGTTCGACCGCATCCATAGAGCGTTACGACCACAACCAGCTGCGGATGAGCCACCACGGGACGTCATTTGCCGACTTCATTACTTCACCACAAAAGATGCTATAATGCAAGCGGCAAGAAAGATGGAGAATATTGTGTACGAAGGACACCACCTGATGCTTTTCCAAGATTTGGCCCCAAGCACACTGGCCCAGCGCAGAGCACTCCAACCACTCCTGAAAGCACTACAAGACAAAGGTGCCGCTTATAAGTGGGGATTCCCCTTCCAGCTCCACAGCACCAGAGATGGTAAGACCTATTCCTTAGACCTCTTTAAAACCCTAGAGATCCCAGTAGTTGATTTGCCAGAATGGCAACTATAGAAACTGTTTTTGGGGCTCCCAAAGAGGGAGCGTAAATCAAAATTGGGGGATAGGCAAAGGAGATGACTCTGTCTGCGGTGTTATATCTCCCCTTTCTTGTTTTACTCTTGAGGCTTAATCCTTGGAATTGATCTGAGTTAAGCCCTGAATATGGAGATTTTAACCCCTCATGCCATTACCGAATGGATCCTGCTCCTGTTTTCCCGCCCTGAACTTCTTAGCTCTACTAACTATCCCACAAAACTAGCCACAGCCCCTAGGAGTTATTGTACTTGATCCTTGCCGTTTGGGCAAGCGGAACGGGTGACTGCGGAGGTCCCTTTATCAGTAATGCAGCGTCCTTCTATCATGTGAGTCAGAGCTGTGCGAAGCGTACTTATGGAGTACAACTCCTTTCTACATGGGAAGGCGGACTATATTCGAGATGAGTACTTTTGCGGTAGTTCGTCGCCTGAAACTGCCACATCCTGTGTCTCTAATACTGCCCTGACATTTGTTGCTGAAGACCTGTTATTCGGGAGATGGGGGACAGATGGCACACTGCTTGAAGATCCCGTAGTATGTTAAAATGATTAAGGGAGAGAGACACAGACGGGGGCTTTGTGCTATAGGAAATCGGGGAGGATGGGCTGAATGTGGGAGAGAAAGGATCTAAACATATATACAAAGTCGAGGTGAGGTGGAGAAGGGGGAAAGACCAGAGAGGGTACATTCTAGAAATAGAGGGAACTTTCTTATATGCTACACAGACTGTGCTCTTAGCTCCTTACACATATGAGATGCCTATACTGAAGCACGCTACCACAGACTACATGTATGTATTGGCTGAAAGACATTGGGAAGTCTCTAAATGTATATACTTTGTTTGGCAGACGACTATACATTGCATGGGCATAAGCTAAGTGGATCAAGGAGATTTTAAGGGGAATGTTTGAAATATAGCAGGTTAAATGTTATGCACGCAACTGATGTTGTTCTTATTAAAGTTTGAAGTCTGTTGAAAAAGCTGCACAAACTTTTTGCACAATAAATGTGGGCTGGGTTGGCGGGGAGGGCTCTAATGGAGGTAGTGCTTCTCTCACGACTAATGGCTTCTTCGATCCCACGTAGGGTATGCGAACTAACCTATTACCATGTTGTGGTGATGGTTGGTATACTATACTTCTTCCACTGGAAGATCTTGTCCGAATGGCCCAATTCACGAAAAGGCCATAAACTTCCTGTACAGACAGGTGGTTACACAGGCGTGGCGTGTCGCCTCTTGGTTCTCCCTACTATTAAGTTAGGGCACTCATGAAAGTGGTATCGGTCAACTCCAAGGGCTTGAATATTCCCGAAAAGAAAAGAATCTTGTTGAGAGACCTGAGGAAGCAGAAAGCGCAGATTGTCTTTGTCCAGGAGACGCGCTTTTTAGGCAAGGATGCCCCCAAATTAACAGAAATTTTCCTATCTGCCATACTAGCAATTCCCCAGATACAAAATCAAAAGGGACTGCGATCCTCATTAGCAGAGATATAACAATTTCTAAATTAGGAAAACTGATTAGATCCCAACGGCAGATATGTGTTCCTTAAATGTTTGATCAATGTTCAAAAATGCACTCTGGGCTCCATTTATGCCCCTAATCAGGATCAGGACACATTTATTGTAAAAACTCTTCTGGAACTAGACTCGTTTGCTGAGGGCAGTGTCATCCTGGGCGGAGACCTAAACATGCCTCTCAACCCATCCCCAGATACTTCCCAGGGTAAATCTGTGCTATCCTACTCTAAAATTAATAAAGTAAAGAGAGCTCTCCATGAGAGACAGCTGGTGGACGTTTGGAGAGTGACACATCCCACGGAAAAAGACTATTCATTCTATGTTCCAGTACATAAGGCCTACTCACGTATCGATTATATCCTGTTCTCCCACAATTTGCTATCTGAGCATATACAGTCAGATATCGGAATAATCTCATACTCTGACCACGCGCCGGTCACTGCCTCCTTGAACGCCGTAAACAAGAGGCAAACCCTTTACATGGAGAATTCCTTACTCCAGGATAGTCAAATCTCAGAAGAGCTAGCTCAACATATTAACGAGTACTTCCGACTAAATGATACAGGAGATGTGTCACTCCCAATCCTATGGGAATCCCACAAATGTGTCCTCAGGGGGACATTGATTAAACTGGGTACCAAATGGAGAAAGGAAAGATCAGAGGCTATAGTTAGACTATTGGAAGAGATCAGAGTTCTTGAACGCAGAAATAAACCACATTACAAAACAACTTGATCCTTCTACTAGATGCTAGGAAAAAACTCATTGCCCTCCTACAAGACAATGCAAACAGGCGGCACATAGATGTAGACATGTCTTCTTTATGCAAGGCAATAAACCGGGGAAACTGCTAGCCAGGGCCCTAAGACAGCAACAACAAAAAAACGTATGTGGCACAGATCGTGGATGCTAGAAGTGAATCGATTGCTCAGGGGTTCAGAGAGTTTTACTCTATTACCTCTAAATTGTATAATCTAAATCGGACATCTGGAGATAACAGACGGGAAGGCCTCGCACTTGCTATAGACAATTACCGTATTTTTCGGACTATAACAGGGGCGTAACTAGAAATCACTGGGCCCCCCTGCGAATATTTGGATGGGCCCCCCCCCATAGGTGCCAAATAATCGTAATGGGGCAGCGTTTCACTGTAAATTAATTGTAAAGTGGGCAGCATTTTACCAGACAATCGTAATGTGGGCCAGAAAATCGTAATGTGGGCAGAGTTCACCAGAAAATCGTAATGTGGGCCTTTAGAAAATCATAATGTGGGCAGAGTTCACCAGAAAATCGTAATGTGGGCACCAGTCACCAGAAAATTGTAACGTGGACAGCATTCACCAGACAATCGTAATGTGGGCAGCGTTCACCAGAAAATCATAATGTGGGCAGAGTTCACCAGAAAATTGTAACGTGAGCAGCAGTCACCAGAAAATTGTAACGTGGGCAGCATTCACCAGACAATCGTAATGTGGGCAGCGTTCACCAGAATATCGTAATGTGGGACAGAAAATCGCCATGTGGGCAGCAGTCACCAGAAAATCGCCATGTGGGCAGCAGTCACCAGAAAATCGCCATGTGGGCAGCAGTCACCAGAAAATCGCCATGTGGGCAGCAGTCACCAGAAAATCGCCATGTGGGCAGCAGTCACCAGAAAATCGCCATGTGGGCAGCAGTCACCAGAAAATCGCCATGTGGGCAGCAGTCACCAGAAAATCGCCATGTGGGCAGCAGTCACCAGAAAATCGCCATGTGGGCAGCAGTCACCAGAAAATCGCCATGTGGGCAGCAGTCACCAGAAAATCCTAATGTGGGCAGCAGTCACCAGAATATCGTAATGTGGGCAGCACACACCAGAAAATCCTAATGTGGGCAGCAGTCACCAGAAAATCCTTATGTGGGCAGCAGTCACCAGAAAATCGCAATGTGGTCACCAGAAAATCGCAATGTGGGCAACAGTCACCAGAAAATCGCAATGTGGGCAGCAGTCACCAGAAAATCGTAATGTGGGCAGCAGACACCAGAAAATCGCAATGTGGGCAGCAGACACCTGAAAATCGTAATGTGGGCAGCAGACACCAGAAAATCATAATATGGGCAGCAGACACCAGAAAATCATAATATGGGCAGCAGACACCAGAAAATCACAATGTGGGCAGCAGACACCTGAAAATCGTAATGTGGGCAGCAGGCACCTGAAAATCGTAATGTGGACAGCAGACACCAGAAAATCATAATATGGGCAGCAGACACCTGAAAATCGTAATGTGGGCAGCAGACACCTGAAAATCGTAATGTGGGCAGCAGGCACCTGAAAATCGTAATGTGGGCAGCAGACACCAGAAAATCGCAATGTGGGCAGCTGACACCTGAAAATCACAATGTGGGCAGCAGACACCTGAAAATCGTAATGTGGGCAGCAGACACCTGAAAATCGTAATGTGGGCAGCAGACACCTGAAAATCGTAATGTGGGCAGCAGACACCTGAAAATCGCAATGTGGGCAGCAGACACCTGAAAATCGCAATGTGGGCAGCAGACACCTGAAAATCGCAATGTGGGCAGCAGACACCTGAAAATCATAATGTGGGCAGCAGGCACCTGAAAATCATAATGTGGGCAGCAGACACCTGAAAATCGTAATGTGGGCAGCAGACACCTGAAAATCCCCCTGCAGAATTTCAGAGCGGGCCCCCCCGGGGCCCGCTCGTGGCCGGTTTTTGGGGGCTGGAGTGGTGGCAGCATGAGGGGAAAGCCTTGCCCACAGTCGGCGGGGAGAGGGGAAGTTCCCCCCTCTCCCTCACCTCGGGGCTCTCCCCTCTGCGCCCCCCTCCAGCTAGTGAATGTGTGTGGGCAGCGGGCAGCAGCGGCGGCGGGATACATACCTTCTTCCTTGCGTTCCATCGCCGCCTTCTCGCTCTAGCGGCTGACGTCACTTCCGCTTCCGGAAGTGACTGCAGCCGCTAGAGCGAGAAGGCGGCGATGGAACGCAAGGAAGAAGGTATGTATCCCGCCGCCGCTGCTACCCGCTGCCCACACACATTCACTAGCTGGAGGGGGGCGCAGAGGGGAGAGCCCAGAGGTGAGGGAGAGGGGGGAACTTCCCCTCTCCCCGCCGACTGTGGGCAAGGCTTTCCCCTCATGCTGCCACCCCTCCAGCCCCCAAAAAACGGCCCCGAGCGGGCCCCAGGGGGGGGGGGGGGGCCCCCCCCGCAGGCGCAGGCGCTGCAGGGCCTATTGTTACGCCCCTGGACTATAAGATGCTCCGGACTATAAGACGCACCTAGGTTTAGAGGGCAGAAACCCAGGAAAAAATTGTATACTAAACCTGGTGCGCCTACGGTGCAGGGGTGTCTTATAGATGCTCTCCCCCCAATCTCCTCCTGTAACCCCCATGGTGTCCTCCTCCTGGTCCCTCTTTGTGTTCTCCTCCTGTCGTCCTCTGTGTCCTCTCCTCTCCCCCTTTTGTGTCTGCCTGCAGTTAGCCTGAGTTTGTCACCTTTCCTTCTCTGTCTGGCTCCTGTCCCCCTGTGTCTGTCAGCTGTCCCTCTCTGTCTGCTTCCTGTCCCCCTGTGGCTGCCATCTGTCTACCTCCTATGCCTGCCTCCTATCCATCTGTTTGCCCCCTGTGCCCGCCTCCTGTCTATCTGTGTTTGCTCCCTGTCCACCTGAGCCTGCCCCCTGTCCACCTGAGCCTGACACCTGTCCATCTGTGTTTGCCCCCTATCCACCTGAGCCTGCCCCCTGTCCACCTTTGTTTGCCCCTGCCCACCTGTGTCTGCCTCCTGTCCCCTTCTTTGTCTGGCTCCAGGTGGCCCCTCTCTGTGTTTGGCTCCCATGCCCCTGTGTCCTGCCGTCAGCCTGCAGAAAGGAATCAGCGGCAGCCGCTATCGCTCACCTAATCCAAAGAGTGCCTGCGGCGATCAGATGCTGTTCCCTCCTTGTCGCTGGTCTTCTCCGGGTCCCGATGTCCTCCTCTCCCCCGCACTGCAATAAGAAATCAGCAGCGGTAGCCGCAGGCATCACTCACCTCATCCAGCGGCGATCGGCTGCTGTTCCTTCCTTTTCGCTGGTCTTCTCCGAGTCTCCGATGCCCTCCTCGCCCCCGCACTGCAATAAGAAATCAGCGGCGGCAGCCGCAGGCATCGCTCATTTCATCCAGCGGCGATCGGCTGCTTCTGCCTCTTTCACGCCTTCTCCTTAGCGGCTGGTCACGTCTGACCAGGAAGTGCTGCTGCTAAGGAGAAGGAGTGAAAGAGGCAGAAGAAGCCGATCGTCGCAGGATGAAATGAGTGATGCCTGTGGCTACCGCCGCTGATTTCTTATTGCAGTGCGGGGGCGAGGAGGACATCGGGGACCCGGAGAAATCCAGCGACAAGGAGAGAACAGCAGCCGATCGACGCTGGATGAGGTGAGTGATGCCTGTGGCCACCGCTGCTGATTTCTTATTGCAGTGCCGAGGCGAGGAGGACATCGGGACTCGGAGAAGACCAGCGACAAGGAGGGAACAGCAGCTGATCGCCACAGGCACTCTTCGGATTAGGTGATTGATAGCGGCTGCCGCTGATTCCTTTCTACAGGCTGATGGCAGGACACAGTGAATACAGGGAATCCTAGAGGTTGCGACGGGTCAGCGGTTCCTCTCGGTGGGTGATCTGTAGGTCGGGGATTCCCTGTATTCGGACTATAAGACGCTGGGACTTTTTCTTCCAACTTTTGGGGGAGAAAAAGTGCGCCTTATAGTCTGGAAAATACGGTACCTTGACCAAGCTAATATGCCCAAATTACCCACAGACCTGATTAAAGATTTGGAAACACCATTTACTGAGGCTGAAATTAGAAAGGTGATTGCTGGCATCAAAGCAGGTAAAGCACCAGGTCCTGACGGTTACCCGATTGACTGTTACAAAAATGTAAAGACTTATTAACACTTTACCTTTGTAAACTGTTCAATGCTCTTGCAGATAGTGATCAGAAAGTAGCATTACCTCTTCAAACCCTAGAACCACATGCGACAGTGATGGCAAAGCCAGGGAAGGACCCTGCTGCATGCGATGGCTACCGTCTAATATCCTTATTGAACCTAGATCTGAAGATATTCTATAAAATTATAGCTAAACTCCTCTCAGAACATATGGAATATCTTGTTCACTGGGACCAGGTGGACTTTGTCCACCATAGAGAGGCTAGAGATAACACTATTAGAACACTGAATCTGCTCCAGTTCGCCCGGTCAAAGAAAATTCCCTGTATGTTCTTATCTACAGATGCCGAAAAGGCCTTTGACTGGGTGAGCTGGCAGTGGATTAACTCAGTTCTGCACAAAATAAATATTGAACGTTTGATGTCATGTATTGGTGCTTTATACTCATGCCCTACAGCAGTGTTTCTCAACATTTTATTGGTATGTACCCCCTTTAAAACCCATGTACTCACCAAGTACCCCCTAGCATAGTAACCATTATGACAAGTACCCCTTAACAAATACATATTGAATCGTAGTGCATGATAATGGTTCTAAACAACTTCCAAGTATTTACTATTGCTTTTAATTAGCTAAAATACTAATTTGGTGTTGTTTAAATAAGATTTATAATTTTCTAAAACTCTAAATTGGTTATTCTTGGTTAAGTGTATCAAGCCCGAGTACCCCCTGGAACCATCAGAAGTACCCCCTGGGGTATGCGTACCACACGTTGAGAACCTAGGCCCTACAGCACGAATCAAAGTAAATGGCCTTCTGTAAGACCCCCTTACAATAAAGAATGGTACAAGACCGGGTTGCCCCTTGTCACCTTTAATTTTTGCTTTGGCATTGGAACCCTTTCTGTGCCATGTGAGAACAAAGGAGGACATTGAAATTGGTGCGACAAAACACAAAGTTGCTGCTTATGCAGACGACTTGTTGTTCTGACTAATCCACTGATCACACTCCCAAATCTACTAACTGAATTTAACATCTTAAGTAAACTCTCATACTTTAAAATTAGTTATGACAAGTGTGAGGCTTTCAATGTGGGTTTGCTAAATGAGACCAAAGAACAGCTAGAACATAATTTTCCGTTCAAATGGAAACGGCAGCACATTCGCTACCTTGGAACGAATATTGATTCCCTGAGTGATGTCTACCTACAGAATTTCCCTCCTATACTATAGCAACCGACAGCAGATCTATTCTACCTAGCTCTCGTGGCTAGGTAGAATAGCAGTCATAAAAATGAATCTAATGCCCAGACTACTATATCTCTTCCAAACCCTACCAATCCCAATGTCCTTCCTACAAAAGGCCCAGTCAACATTCAATAAGTATATTTGGAGAGGCAAACTCCCTAGAATCAGAAGAGATATCCTATATAGAACCAAACAGAATGGAGGGCTGGCTGTACCAAACGTGACATACTACTGTTTTGCAGCAGTTCTTACCAGGGCAGTAGACTGGGCCAGACATACTCAATCTAAACAATGGACGATAATGGAACAAGAACTTGTAATCCATAGCCTGCGTAATTTAATGTGGTTGACCAAATCTACCTCCGTAAAATGGTCTCTTCCCCCTCTGTGCGTCCAGACGCTTCAAGTATTTGCTAAGACGAGGAAGTTGACAGGGATATCGCCCTGGCCTTCCCCACTGCTGCCTTTAATTGATAACCTATATCTTCCAAAACCTAGTGGGAAGGACGTACACAAAGGTTTGAGGGAACTAAAATCCTTGAATTTATCTAATATTGTGGGGGAAGGAACATGGCTGAAACTGTCAGATCTCAGGCGTATACATGGGAAACCAGACCTAGATTGGTGGTGGTACTTCCAAATTAGATACTTGCTAAGGCATCTTAACGTACAACCAATAGGATTGAGGAAACTAACTGAATTTGAGAATCTATGTCTTGGTTCTGAACCCGTGGAAAAACACTCTCTAGGACAGCGGTGGCGAACCTATGGCACGCGTGCCGGGCACGGCACGCGTAGCCTAATCTGCTGGCACGCCACCGCTGCTAACGAACTGGCCGCAGCGTCTACTAGACGCCGCCGTGCCAGTTCATAGCCCGCAGCCCCGCAGTCTCCCGGGAGGCAGAGTAGGGCTACGGCAAGATGGCTGCCGAAGCCCTGTACTGGAGACTATTTGTGTCTCCAGTACAGGGCTTCGGGCGCCATCTTCCCGTAGCCCTGCACTCTGCCTGTCAGCGGCAGCGCGGGAGACTGCAGGAGGAACGTCCGGGGGAGATGCGTGCCAGAGCCCAGCCGAGAGAGAAGACTTCTGTCAGGGGAGTACATTACTTTTTTTGCAGGTAAAATGCGGCCCACTGTGTTATTTTCTGGTAAAATGTTTTGTCACATTGTGTTTGTCCTGTGAAATGCTGCCCGCTGCGTTTGTTTTCTGGTGAAATGCTGCCCACTGCGTTTGTTTTCTGGTGAAATGTGGCCCGCTGCGTAGGGCTGCACGATTTTAGGGAAAAATTGAAATTGCGATTTTTCTCTTAGAAATTGCGATTTCGATTTTTTTCACGATTTTTTTTCAAAACAAGCTTTAGCACTAAATTCACAATGTACAGTAACATTTACAGACATGCACTGACAGAAAATGAAATGATATTATCAAACTGAGTGTAGTATGTCATTTTCTGTCATGTTTGTAAATGTTACTGCATTCATGCGCAGAGTAATTTAATACAGTCCTGCGACAGAGAGAGAGTGGGGCAGAGAGAGACACACAGAGAGGGAGGGGAGAGAGAGGGATGGAGAGAGGAGAGAGAGAGAGAGTGGGAGGGAGAAGAGGGATGGTGGCCTGGCTACCACAGGGGCTGGTGGACCTGGGCCACTGGTGGCACTGGCAGAGCTGACAGTGGCCGCAATGTTAGTGTGGCTGAGGGTGGTTGTGGCCATGATGTCCTGTGACCGAGAGAGGGGGGGGGGGGGGGGAGAGAGACAGAGAGAAAAAGGAAGAGAGAGAGAGGGATAAAGTGACAGAGAGAGGGAGAGACAGAGAGGGGAGAGAGAGACAGAAAGAGAGAGAGGGAGAGAGAGAGACAGAGGGGGCAGATGGGGGGGGGGGGGAGAGGGAGACAGAAAGAGAGAGGGGAAGAGACAGATAGGGGGGAGAGACAAAGAGAGCAAGACAGAGAGGGGGAGAAAGAGAGAGACAGGGGGGGCAGATAACAGAATGGGGAGATAGATGGGGGAGGCGAGAGACAGAGAGGGGGGAGAGAGAGAGACTGGGAGAGAGAGAGGGTAGATAGATGGGGGAGAAAGAGCCAGAGGGAGGGAGGGAGACAGAGAGGGGGGAGAGACAAAGAGAGCAGGGGAGGCGAGAGACAGAGAGGGGAGGCGAGAGACAGAGAGGGGAGGCGAGAGACAGAGAGGGGAGGCGAGAGACAGAGAGGGGAGGCGAGAGACAGAGAGGGGAGGCGAGAGACAGAGAGGGGAGGCGAGAGACAGAGTGGTGGGAAGAGAGAGGGAGATACAGAGTGGCCGGAGCTAGAGGTGGCCGCTGCACAATGCAGGTGGAAGGACTGGCTGGGGGATCTCTGTTGGCAGGCTGAGGGCTCTCGCTCCCTGCCACCATTAAGTCCAGCAGGCACAGCAAAGTTGCTCACCGATGGCAGGCAGCGGGCATCCATTTCGCGCTGGCGAAAAGGGAGCAGCGGCGGGCATCCATTTCGTGCTGGCGGAAAGGGGGCAGCGGCAAGTCATCATTACTTCAAGGCGGTCGGCAGGCAGCGTGACTCCGGTCACTTCCGGATTCTGCCTCCGGCCGCACACCGGTCCAGCAGTGCATATTTGTGAATGAATGGGGGGGGGGGGGTGGAGTCCAGTCTAGAGCGGCACACAGCGCCACCAATCACTAGATAGCGATAGTATGACGGCGGCGGTAGGCGGAGCTGTACCCTCTGTACAGATCCGCCTATCGCCTCCGTCATACCATCTCTATCTAGCGATTGGTGGCGCTGTGTGCTTCTCTGGACTGGACTCGCCCTCCCCCTGCTGCCCGGCTCATTGACATTCATAAATATGCACTGTCTTCTGCCAATCAGTGGCTCTCTGACGGCGCGGCGGTAGGTGGGACAAAACCGACTAAACCGCAGCTACTGACGATCTGTAGATCGTCTGCACGTGAATTTCGGTTTAAAACCGCAAAACCGTGCAGCCCTACCGCTGCGTTTGTTTTCTGGTGAAATGTGGCCCAGTGCGTTTGTTTTCTGGTGAAATGCTGACCGCTGCGTTTGTTTTCTGGTGAAATGTGGCCTGCTGCGTTTGTTTTCTGGTGCAATGTGGCCCGCTGCGTTTATTTTCTGGTGCAATGTGGCCCACTGCGTTTGTTTTCTGCTGAAATGTTGCACACATTGCGTTTATTTTCTGGTGTCTGGGGTAACTGTTGCTGCATTTATTATTAAGGTCTCATTCACACTACAGAACGTATGCACGAATGCGATTTCATGCATGCGCTGCCAACCCACAGTGATCGCACGGAATGCACATTGTGGTGCGCTAAAGCGTGGACGTCGGCAGCTGTACCCATCGGGGAAACGTATGCATTGTGCGTTAAAATGTTCCCAGATGCGTTACAACGTAACGCATGGGAACGCACACCTGAAGTGTGAGTGGTAACATGGAAGTCTATTGACTTTCATGTTACCATATGAATCTTACATTATGTGCATTGCGTCTAAAAAGGACAGCGCAGCAAATAGTGTGAATGAGATCTTAATGGTCATAGTTGGCTATATTTGCTGCTTTGGGGTTACGGCAGGTATAAATAGCATCACACAGTTTCTGCACACCCATGATGCGAATCCTCGTTTCACCACATCATGGCGGAAACACTGCTCTCTTATGCCTCGCCGTTACATCATTACGTTAGCTCCACCCATACAATATCATGGCCACACCCATTTTTTGGCGCGAGCGAACTAATTGCAGAACTAGATCACATATACTCAATGTAACAGTTAACGCATTGTGCCCTGAATAGATCAGAAGCCTTTCGCAAAGCATGGTCTTTTGGAGCATGTTTAGGGAATCGGAGGACTTTACTAGGGTATTGGAAGGTATGATGTAAAAAATAAATATACAGAGAATTCTGGGTTTCCCTGGAGTTGACACTAGAGGTTTTTCATTCAAACTACTTGAATAAATTGTAGGGGGGGGGGAGACGACACGCAACGCCAAAACTGAGCACGCAGGAATGCGTGCTCATCTAAGTTTGACTCAACGGTTTAACCACTTAAGGACCAGCCTATTTTCCTATGATCTGTGCTGCGTGGATCAGATCAGATCAGATTTCAGCCAGGGCGACCAGACTCCCGCCCCCCCCCCCCTTTTTTCCACTAGGGGGATGTCCTGCTGGGGGGGTCTGATCGCCGCCGGCTATTTTGGCCTAGCGGGGGGGGCTCCTTAAAGCCCCCCTCCGCAGCGATTTCCTCCCTCTCCTTCCCTGCCTCTCCCTCCCTCCCTCTCCATCTTGTGGGCGGCAGAGGACATAGTTACATAGTTATTTTGGTTGAAAAAAGACATACGTCCATCGAGTTCAACCAGTACAAAGTACAACTCCAGCCTGCTCCCTCACATATCGCTGTTAATCCAAAGGAAGGCGAAAAAACCCTTACAAGGCATGGTCCAATTAGCCCTAAAAGGGAAAAATTCCTTCCCGTCTAAGATGCCAATCAGATAAAATCCCTGGGTCGACATCATTAGGCATTACCTGGTAATTGTAGCCATGGATGTCTTTCAACGCAAGGAACGCATCTAAGCCCCCTTTAAATGCAGGTATAGAGTTTGCCATAACGACTTCCTGTGGCAATGCATTCCACATCTTAATCACTCTTACTGTAAAGAACCCTTTCCTAAATAAATGGCTAAAACATTTTTCCTCCATGCGCAGATCATGTCCTCTAGTCCAGGGGTCCCCAACCTTTTTCGGCCCGGGGACCGGTAACCGTCCAAAGTTATCTCTGGGGCCCATGGGGGGGGGGGGGGGGGGGCGGTTTATTCGCGGCGGCACAGCAAGCACAGTTGCCCCAGTATAGGGAGTCTAGATACCCCGGTGCAGCTAGTATAGTGCCCCAGTATAGCTAGTATAGTGCCCAGTGTGCCCCAGTATAGCTAGTATAGTGCCCCAGGATAGCTAGTATAGTGCCCCAGGATAGCTAGTATAGTGCCCCAGGATAGCTAGTATAGTGCCCCAGGATAGCTAGTATAGTGCCCCAGGATAGCTAGTATAGTGCCCCAGGATAGCTAGTATAGTGCCCCAGGATAGCTAGTATAGTGCCCCAGGATAGCTAGTATAGTGCCCCAGGATAGCTAGTATAGTGCCCCAGGATAGCTAGTATAGTGCCCCAGGATAGCTAGTATAGTGCCCCAGGATAGCTAGTATAGTGCCCCAGGATAGCTAGTATAGTGCCCCAGGATAGCTAGTATAGTGCCCCAGGATAGCTAGTATAGTGCCCCAGGATAGCTAGTATAGTGCCCCAGGATAGCTAGTATAGTGCCCCAGGATAGCTAGTATAGTGCCCCAGGATAGCTAGTATAGTGCCCCATGTGCCCCAGGATAGCTAGTATAGTGCCCAGTGTGCACCAGGATAGCTAGTATAGTGCCTAGTGTGCACCAGTATAGTGCCCAGTGTGCCCCAGTATAGCTAGTATAGTGCCCAGTGTGCCCCAGGATAGCTAGTATAGTGCCCCAGGATAGCTAGTATAGTGCCCAGTGTGCCCCAGGATAGCTAGTATAGTGCCCAGTGTGCCCCAGGATAGCTAGTATAGTGCCCAGTGTGCCTCAGGATAGCTAGTATAGTGCCTAGTGTGCACCAGTATAGTGCCCAGTGTGCCCCAGTATAGCTAGTATAGTGCCCCATGTGCAGCTAGTATAGTGCCCAGTATAGCTAGTATAGTGCCCAGTGTGCCCCAGTATAGCTAGCATAGTGCCCCATGTGCAGCTAGTATAGTGCCCCAGGATAGCTAGTATAGTGCCCCAGTGTAGCCCCCCTCCCCCCGCGGCCGCCGCTTCTGTTACCTGTTATGAGCTGGCGGCCGCTTCCTGTCACAGATTCCCCGTAGCCGCTCTGAGGAATGCAGCATCTCCTATTACAGCAGCGCTTCCTGCGCAGCTGCTGTAAGGAGGGAAGGAAGCGAGACAGCGCCGGTTTTATATGGTAACGGCAATCAGGAAGCCGCTGCCCCGCTTTCTTCCCTCCTTACAGCAGCTGCGCAGGAAGGAGATGCTGCATTCCTCAGAGCGGCTACGGGGATTTTGTGACAGGAAGCGGCCACCAGCTCATAAGGTGACAGGAGCGGCGGGGGGAGGGGGGCGAGAGGCCAGACCCGCCGCAGCCCAGCTGGCAACTGCCCACGGACTGGCAGTGGGCCGTGGCCCGGTGGTTGGGGACCCCTGCTCTAGTCCTTTAAGAAGGCCTAGGGACAAAAAGCTCATCCGCCAAGCTATTATATTGCCCTCTGATGTATTTATACATGTTAATTAGATCTCCTCTAAGGCGTCTTTTCTCTAGACTAAATAAACCCAGTTTATCTAACCTTTCTTGGTAAACAAGACCTTCCATCCCACCATTTTGTTGCTAGTCTCTGCACCTGCTCTAAAACTGCAATATCTTTTTTGTAATGTGGTGCCCAGAACTGAATTCCATATGCCAGATGTGGCCTTACTAGAGAGTTAAACAGGGGCAATATTATGCTAGCATCTCGAGTTTTTATTTCCCTTTTAATGCATCCCAAAATTTTGTTAGCTTTAGCTGCAGCGGCTTGGCATTGAGTACAATTATTTAACTTGTTGTCGATGAGTACTCCTAAGTCCTTCTCCAAGTTTGATGTCCCCAACTGTATCCCATTTATTTTGTATGGTGCTAGACCATTGGTACGACCAAAATGCATGACTTTACATTTTTCAACATTCAATTTTATCTGCCATTTATGTGCCCATATAGCCATCCTATCCAGATCCTGTTGCAATATGACATCATCTTCCTGAGAGTTGATGATTCTGCACAATTTTGTATCATCTGCAAAAATAGCAACATTGCTCACTACTGCATCTACTAGGTCATTAATAAATAAATTGAAGAGCACTGGACCCAGTACAGACCCCTGTGGGACCCCACTGCTAACAGTCTCCCATTTTGAGTACGATCCATTGACCGCAACTCTTTGTTTTCTGTCCATTAACCAGTTCCCTATCCATGCACACAGACTCTTCCCCAGTCCTTGCATCCTCAACTTTTGCACCAGACTTTTGTGGGGAACAGTGTCGAAGGCCTTTGCAAAGTCCAAGTATATCACATCTACAGCATTCCCAATATCCATATTTAGCATTCACTACCTCATAAAAGCTGAGCATGTTAATCAAACAGGACCTGTCTTTAGTAAACACATGTTGATGCTGAGAAATAAGATTTTCTACTATGAAGTCATGTATAGTATCTCTTAGTAACCCCTCAAATAGTTTGCATACAACTGATGTTAAGCTTACAGGTCTATAATTTCCTGGATCTGATTTTTTGCCCTTCTTAAATAATGGGACAACGTGGGCTGTACGCCAATCCACTGGGACTCTGCCAGTTGAAAGAGAGTCACAAAAGATAAGATAAAGGGGTTTATCTATAACTGAACTTAATTACCTTAGGACCCGAGGATGCATGCCATCCGGGCCAGGTGCCTTGTCTATTTTTAATTTATTTAGTCTTGCCTTCACTTCTTCCTGCGTTACGTATTTAATATTACAGTTAGAAGATTGAGAGACTTCTGCCTCTGTAATTTGCAACAGTGCTATTTCCTTTGTGAAGACAGAAGCAAAGAAAGCATTTAATAACTCTGCCTTACCTTGGTCATCCACCATTGAGTTCCCACCCTCATCCTTTAGGAGTCCTATACAGTCAACCTTTCTTTTTTTAGAGTTGATGTACTTGTAAAACTTTTTTGGGTTAGATTTGATATCCCTAGCGATTTGATTTTCAGCTTCGATCTTTGCCAGCCTAATTTCTTTTTTACAATTTTTATTGCACTCCTTGTAATTGCTTAGTTCAGCCTCGGTCCCCTCCTGTTTTAGGAACTTATAGGCATTATTTTTCCTCTTCATTTTATCCCTAACCTTTCTATTTATCCATAGAGGCCTTTTTTTTATTCCCAGACATTTTGTTTCCATATGGGATATACATACTACAATATTGATTGAGAATAAATTTAAAAGCTTGCCATTTCCCTTGAGTGTCCTCCCCTTGTAGTACATTATCCCAGTTCACCAAACTTAGTGCCTGCCTAATTTTGATTGAACTTTGCTTTTCTAAAATTCATAGTTTTAGTGGTCCCGCTGCCCCGTGGCCTATCAGTCACCAGATCAAATGTTATCATGTTGTGATCACGATTTCCCAAATGTTCTTGAACCTGCACATTTGATACATTATCTAGTCTATTAGAAATGATCAGATCCAGTAACGCATTCCCCCTAGTTGGTTCTGTTACCATTTGAGTCAAGTAATTATCCTGTAGTGCTGCCAGAAATTTGCTGCTTTTACCAGAATGGGTAGCCTCAATACCCCAGTCAATGTCTGGAAAGTTGAAGTCGCCCATAACTATGACCTCATTTTTACTTGCAGCTTTTTCAATCTGCTGTAGTAATCGCAGTTCTGCAGCTTCATTAATATGAGGTGGTCTGTAGCATACCCCAATAAGCAATTGGCAACTTTTATTTCCACCATGAATATTTACCCAAACTGACTCCACATCTTCGCAATCTTCCTCCATCTCATCGTTGAGGACAGCTGTAAAAGAATTCTTAAGGGCTGGTTTAGACGGATGCTTGCGGAGCATTTACCGCAAGCGTTCGGAACGTCGCGGTAAACGCTCCCATTCAAGTGAATGGGAGCGTTTACTCCGAGCTTTTGCACGCTTTTACCCGAACGCGGCGTTCGGGTCCCGATTTTCGTTCGCGTTCGAGCTGCCCCTGGAAGCGACATGAAGATTCCAGGGAGCGGCCAACCGCGACGGCTAATGTTCTCCTAGGGGGAAAAAAACCGCGACGCATCGGAACGCGACCGACGGCTACTGAAAGCCTGACCGCGCAGCCGCCGCAACGCCCCCAGACGCGACGCCACGCAGACGTCCGTCTGAACCAGCCCTGAGACAAACCCCTCCACCTTTTTTCCCTGTTCTATCCCTCCTAAACACATTATATCCATTTAAATTCGCTATCCAGTCATGGCTTTCATCCATCCATGTCTCGGTTATTCCCACAATGTCATAGCCTTTGTCATTCAGAATGAACTCTAGTTCGTCTATTTTATTTGCAAGGCTCCGAGCATTGGTTACCATGCACTTTATATTTTTACCACCACATTTACCAATTTTGTTTACATGAAATGGGCTACTTGAAGTTTCACCAACCTCCTTAATCTTTACACTGTTCCCACCCCCCTCTCCACCCCCCATAATGTTAGGCTCACACTGTCTTTTTACCTTATCTTGTCTACATATTGAGACTTTATCCTCCCGCCTCCCCCCAGATCCTAGTTTAAAATCTCCAACCGTTTAGCCATCTTTTCCCCCAATGCAACTGCACCATTAAGGTGCAGCCCATCCCTGCTGTAGAACCTGTAGCCGACTGCAAAGTGTGCCCAGTTCTCCAGGAACCCAAACCCTTCCTTCCTACACCGATTTCTCAGCCACTTATTTAACTCCCTAAGCTCCCTCTGTCTCTCAGATGTGGCACTGGCAGTATTTCAGAGAACACCACCTTTGGAGGTCCTTGCTTTAAGTTCATCTCCAAGTACCTGAAAATCCTTTTTGAGGACCTTCCATCTCCCACTAACTTTGTCATTGGTGCCAATGTGTACCATGACAGCTGGGTCTTCCCCAGCCCCACCCAATAATCTGTCAATTCTTTCCGCTACATGCCGAACCCGAGCACCCGGGAGGCAACAGACTGTACGGCATTCACGGTTTCTTCGACAGATTACCCTATCTGTGCGCCTAATAATTGAATCCCCTACCACCAGTACCTGTCTAGCCTAAGCTACACTACTATTCCCTTTCTCATTACAGCAGTCTGCCCCTTGGTTGCTAAGGAGCACATCCTGCTGCAGCATTGCTACTCCAGAATCATCCTCCCCAATATTACGCAAACATGCATAATAATTAGTGAGGGACAACTCGGGACTAGCTTCCCTGCCACTTTTTCCCCTACCGCTTCTAACTGTGACCCAACTAGCGGCTACCTCTGCTTCTTGCTCCGGCTTTACTCCACCCACCTCATCTTCACCGGTTCCATCCAGTGTCTGGATCGTGAGAGCCAAGCTCATCTCCATGTTGTATGCGTCAGTGTTGCGAGATGCTTATTTAGTTTTGCGACTTCCACCTCTGAGCAACACGCACACACCCAGGGCAACAGTAAACACCCTCAATCCGCTGATCAAGGCATGCATACATGTTGCAGGATGTACACTGTACTGCATTGTCCAACATGACGACTATTGTGTGGGGAAAAATTATTTAAAGTAAACTGTGGCGGTAAAAGATTAAATGGGAGAGTGAGTGAAGTTCGTGAGTGCAGCTGGGGTGGAAGGGGGGGGAAGAGGGGGAGTGAGTAAAGTTGGGGTGGGGGAGGGGAGGAGGGGGAGTGAGTGAAGCTGGGGTGGAGTCCTCAAAACTTAGACTACACCACAACGTGTTAGCACATTCTAACCTATGCAAAAAAACACAATATTGGTTGAAGGTTTTTTTTTTGTTTTTGTTTTTTAGTCCTTACCTGCTTTCTCTCACCTGTCTCTTTGTGCCTGTGTTCTAACGCCTGTTTTTAACGCCTATGCCACTTGTGTCGAAGCCACTTAGTGAGCAAGCCACAGACTGAGCAAGCTCAGTCCTGAAGCTGACCAAATACCTCCTGTTACAGCTAATCCCTTCCCCTAGCTAATTGCCTAGCACACTAGAGACAAAAAAATGTACTTTTAAAAACTAACACTTGCTGCTGGATATCTGATGAACCGCAATGCACAACCCACCAGATATCAAAGTAGCAAAACACAATTTACAAACCGCAATATAATATAATCAGAACTCACAATTCCCAGCAGTGAAGTGAAACAGCCCTCCACCAAGATTAGGCGCCGCCTAGGATAGGCTTCAGCCTATCAGATGCCGTCGAACAGTGGGGATTTCTTCCCCGCGTGTTTACATTTCGCCTGCGAGCCGCGATCGGAGGCTCACAAGCTGTTCACGGAGACACCCTCTGTGAACTGACATGGAGCTGCCGTTTCCATGGTAACACCAGTTCGACCTGCCGACGTCTATCGCTGTTAGGCGGTCGTTAAGTGGTTAAACAAAATTGTTATCTAATTCTTTTGCATTTTTATGCGTAAAAAATGTGCATTTGTTGTTCATATCAGGAGTTTTGATAGTAAGTTATTATACTACACTGGTGTATCAACGTTGCACTTATTATAATGGCGCTGCGCCTCCAGATGTTTCAAATGTTAAAAAGATCACTTTGGACAAATTTCTGTTTCCTGAAATTTGCTATGCTATTTGTATCATCGTTTGAAAACAAAATTACAATAAAGAATATTTAAAAAAAAAAAAATTGTTGTGAGTTGCATACTATATTGAATAGACTATTACCTGCTGTACTACTGTATTAGTGAGTTAGTTGCTCAGTCGAACCAGTGTTTTGTTTACCTTATTTCAGTGTTTTTGTTTGCTCACTATTTCTGATTTAATAAACCAAAAAGATAGATATAAAGATACATACAGTGCACATTTCTCTGTTTTTCTTCTGCCCTGCGCAATCATTCAGGGACACTTTAAAAAAATGGTGTCCCCTCCGGTGACGTCACACCGCACTGCCACCACCGTGCTCTTATTGGCTGCCGGGTCCTAGGAAGAAGAGCGGGGACATGATGATTCCGGCGACTGAAGACCATGATGGTAGTTTGGGGGGGAAGAAGCCTGGGTCCCGCTGTGCAGTGCTGATCGCGCGTGGGACCCAAAAACAGTGAGTGCGTGGCTATTTCTGCCAGCCCTATCTGTGCTCAGGCTTACCGCTCCTAGCACACAAAGCGGAGCCCAAGCACAGGTCGGGATTTCCGCCAAGGAGGTTAAAGAGACTCTGTACTTCAAAAAAAACACACACTAGTGGATACTTACCTTGGGAGGGGGAAGCCTCAGGGTCCCAATGATGCTTCCCCGTCCCCTGCAGCTGCAGACAATCCAGCGCTGGCTCCCCCGAATCCTTCTCCGACAAGCCTGATGAGAGGAATTGGTTCCCTTTTCCCCGGTGCTGTCAGTTATGATATACTCCATACAGTGTGCAATATGTATAGTAATATTAGAGTCCATTGACTTTCCTGTCACTGTTCACAGTACCGGTGTGCATTTCTGTGTGTTCTGGCCGGTCGGTCGCATTTTATTGCACAGCACACGCGATTTCCCATTCCCATTGGCACCTCTCCAGTCCCTACTAAACTCTGCGGCCCGTCTCATCCACCTCTCTTCTAGATCCTGAGGCAGCCCCTCTCTGCCAATCCCTCCATTGGCTACCAGTTGCCCAAATGATCCAGTTTAAACTTCTCACACTTGCATACAAAGCTCTACACAAGCTATCACCTCCATACATTTCTTCTTTAATCTCCAGATACCTTCCCGCCCGGACCCTCCGTTCCTCACAGGAGACCCTTTTGTCCTCCAGCCTAGTCCCCTCCTCTCACTCTCTCATCCAAGACTTCTCACGGGCTGTCCCTCTCCTTTGGAACTCCCTCCCTCATGCCACTAGTCTGGAAACCTTCAAACATACTCTGAAAACACACCTGTTCAGACAAGCCTATACTTTGCTATAGGCAGCACTGAAGGCACACTGGCTCACCCACTAATCCTTGTGTTTCCTTCCCTTTTGTTTCCTCCCCCCTACCCTCTACATTGTAAGCCCGCAAGGGCAGGGACCTCCTCCTAGTGTTTCTCATACTGCTGTAATTTTAACATATGTACATGTACCAACTACATATCAACTATGTATGTACCTGTATTCATTCTATTCAATGTCATGACTGTACAGTGTCTTGTATTTCTTATGTATATTTGTTCCCCATTATTTGTTTGTACTATGTACAGCGCTACGGAAGATGCTGGCGCTTTATAAATACAAAATAATAATAATAATGTACCTTTCCAGGATCCAGCACAGGCGCAGTAGTGGCTCTTCATTTGGGCTAGGCGGAAATAGCCGAGCCTGATCGTGTCCGCTCTACTGTGCAGGCGCAAAATGACTTGCCTCTGCGCAGTAGAGCGGATCGATTGGGTTCGCTAATTTCCACCTTAATCTGAAGGAAGAGCGGCTAGTGCGCCTGCTCAGGATCGCGGTAAGTAAATATTTACCTTGCCGCACTTCGGGGGACCCCGGCAGGCTAACGGCGGGACGGGGGAAGACTCGTTAGGATCCAGAGGCTTCCCCCTCCTGAGATAAGTATGCCCCAGAGCGATTTTTTTTTTTAATTACAGGTCCTCTTTAACCAGTTCGCATTCAGTCGTTTTTCACTTTATGCATCCGAGCAATGTTCACCTCCCATTCATTAGCCTATAACTTTATTACTACTTATCACAATGAACTGATCTATATCTTGTTTTTTTTCCGCCACCAATTAGGCTTTCTTTGGGGGGGTACATTTTACTAAGAGCCACTTTACTGTAAATGCATTTTAAAAGGAAGAATAAGAAAAAAACGGCAAAAAATCATTATTTCTCACTTTTCGGCAATTATTTTTTTAAAATAAAACATGCCTCCATAATTAAAACTCACGTTATGTATATGCCCATTTGTCCCGGTTATTACACAGTTTAAATTATATAAATATTTTATTTGGAAATAAAAGTGCATTTTTTCCGTTTTGCATTCATCACTATTTACAAGCTTATAATAAAAAAAATGAAATATTTCATCTTTACATAGATATTTAAAAAGTTAAGACCCTTAGGTAAATAGTTGTTTTTTTTTTGTTTTTTTTTAATTGTAATTTTTTTTTTTTTTTTTCACTTAAACATTTTATGTGGGTATTTTTGGGAGGGTGGGATTTAAATTGTATTTTTTTTTAGTAAATATGTGTATTTTTATTTAACATTTAGCTGTAGTTTACTTTTTGGCCACAAGATGAGTTTGTTTACTGTGACGTCACTCTAAGCGTAACACGTACGCTTAGAGCGACGTAGGGGAAATAGGAAGCAGAAAAAGCTAGGCTTCCGAGAGAAGCTGTCGCTTTTTCTGCGGGGGAGAGGAATCAGTGATCGGGCACCGTTGCCCGATTCGCTGGCTAACAAACCGCGGGCCGGGAGCGTGCGATCGCCCGCGGGAACGCGCAGGAGCGCACATGGCTTCCTGGACGTGAGTTTCATGTCCAGGAATGTCAAATAGTTAACCTCTTGAGGACCACAGTGTTAACCCCCCCCCCCTAAAGACAAGGCCATTTTTTGTAAAATAGGCCACTGCAGCTTTAAGGCCAAGCTGCAGGGCCGCACGACACAGCACACAAGTGATTTTCTCTCTCCCACCCCCCTCCCCCTTTTCTCCCCTCCAACAGAGCTTTCTGTTGGTGGGGTCTAATGGCTCCCCAGATGTTTGAAAGTAAAACAAACAAATATTTATATATAAAAAACAAACAAATATTTTTATCTTGTTTTTTTTATTTTTTTATTTATTTTTTTTAAATCCCCCTCCCTCCCCAGCCAATCAGCGTGATTAGCTGTCATAGGCTTCAGCCTATGACAGCCGATCATGTTCCTGCCTACAGAGGGGACAGCCGTGCCACATATATGTATATTCTTCTTAACTTGGTATGGTAATTTGAAGAGATTATTCAAAATATGATGTAAATCATTTGTAATCATGTATTCATTACTAGTATGGTATGCTTTAATAATAGGTTCCTTAGCTGGACTCATTGATATTTCCTCACACTGGATGACGGATCTAAAAGAGGGCATTTGTGTAGAATGGTTCTGGTTTAACCATGAGCAGTGCTGTTGGCAGTCTGCCAATGTGACCTTTGAAGACCGAAATAACTGTCCAGAATGGAGAAGCTGGTCTCAGTTAATACTTGGCCAGTCAGAGGTAAGTTGTACCAATCTTTTGAGAAAAGATATAAGCAAATCTGAAGCTTTTAAAATGAATTTCAACACACTGTAATGCCTCCCCTTCTCTTTATAAAAAACAAATATAATAAAGACCCGAGAGCCCAATATAGTGTAGTATGCACTGGAAAATGGTGAAATGAATGTAGAGCGTAAGTATTACATTCACAAACTAGGGTTACATCCAAGGCAACCACTGTAGAGGCAGGTGGGGAGAATAAGCCTGTCCCCACTCAGTATTAAAACGTCGCTCTCTGCGGATAAGGAGAAAAAAGAGGGTATATCACCCTTCCACCAAGGGTGGATTCTTGATATGTAGAGCTGTACAGAGGCGCCAGTAGGATAAAAAATCACTAAAATGTTTAAAATGTTCGGGATGCGGTGGTGGACCAGCCAACCCAAAAACAGACACAAGTACTGTCGATTATAGTTGAAAGGCAATTTAGTCACATACTCCTAGCACAAGTTGCAACGCGTTTCACAGGCAAAATACCGCTTCATCAGGCAATAAACAGGAGCAATAAACTGAAAATGACAGAGATACAAAGCGATAATCAGAAAACCGTGTGTGGCAAGACTTTTTGTCCTACACATGTTTGTAAAAAACTGAAAACTATGCGAAAAGACTAATATACATAAGGTTAACAAGGATGTGTATTGAAAGAACCTTATTCAATAAATATAATCGTAGTGCTTAAATATTCTCAGCAATGATTGTGGAATGGGTGGTGACATAGGTTAGAGGGAGTGGGGGAAAAAAGAAAGGTTGTATATAAAGCGAGAGGAGGAAAGGGTTAACCAGGTGAGTGGAAGGAGAAGGTGTGGGTATGCGAGAACAGTAGTGTATAAGGTGGAAAAGGGCTTAAGAGACGCATATTAATAGGTCACTTACCAGCACGGGGTCCAAAAGGAGCTTGGCAACTCTGTGTTGATCCGTGAGGAGTGACCTAGTAGATATAGAGCTTCCGGCGGGTGATCCGTGACGTGGGCGGGGCGGTATGGAATGGATGGACATAGTCACCAATGGGATGCGGGCGGGGATAAAGCGCCGGCTGTGAGAGTGCTATGCGGACATAACGCCGCATGGCATACGCTAGTGGGCGGTGCTGTGGTAGTATTACGCCTGTCTGATATCTGCGCATGTGCGGAAATTGGAGGGGGGATAGGCGGTGTGAAACAATCCCTATGTTCACTTCCGCCTTACTCGCCGCCATGTTGGTATATGGCAATAAGGCGAGATGCCCAAAGTAGTATAAGAGCTATACGCTCTGAAATTACATCTATAATTATATATATATATCTAGATCTCTATGCATGCGAAGTGTACACCAGGTCGGGGGGAATAATTATTCTGGCCCTGGGAAGACATACTAGACATTTATTTTCAATAGCAGGGGAGGACATTACAGGGGGGGGAGTGATGCTGGCCTCTGCTGGTATAGACCAAATACTGCGCGCAGAGTGTGTTAGTTTTGTAAATACAAGTAAAAATATTAGACTGCTTGTGAAGCTAAAATTGGTCATTAAAGACAACCTGAACTGAAAATTAAAAGTCAAAATAAGCATACACAAGTCATACTTACCTTCCATGTAGTCTACTCCTCAGTGTCTTTCTCCTGTCCCGCGTCCTGTTTGTTCACTGTGATCAAGGGAATTTTCCGTCCTCCATTTTGAAAATGGCCATTACCCATAACAGCTTTCTGGTCAGCACACAGTTAAACTGTAACATCGCCCACTTGAGCCATAGGGAAACATGGACATTACCGGGTACTTCAGTTGTCCACTCAGCTATAACTGACAGCAACTGATATTTTACTGACCGCAACTGATATATTTCAGATCTGACAAAATGTTGTCAGAACTGGAAGGGATTATTGTCAGAAGAAAATGGTGAGCTTCTGAGAGGAACTGATGGCAAGGTAACTATGCAATGTTCATTTGAAGTTCCCTCATTTGTTTATTTTAAATATTTTTACTCAGTACAGGTTCTCTTTAAGATTATGTCAAACGATTTGCCAGCTGACAAAAAGCATGATGAAAGAAACTTGTGCAAATATGAAACTGCATAAGAACAATAAAAACAATAGAAACACTCAATAACTACTACAGGTCGTGAAGAAAGTATGTACATAAAGCTTATAAAATTCATCCAATCTTATTAAAACACATGCCACTTTACTGTGCGATATCACGTATAAAAATACAGCAATCAAACAGTGTTAATGCTTGAATGAATTAAGATAAAAATTAAAAAGAGGGATAAAAAGAGACTTTTATTAACTGTATGGATAATGGATTAGTAGATTTTCTCCAGCTGTTCATTTAGACCGCATGGAGTTAAAGACTTTAGTATTTGTATCCAGTACATTTCGCGTGATTTTAAGAGCTCAAAAGAATTTGGACGGTTGTGCGGAATGGTTTTGATCAGTGTAATGTGAAAAAAAATCGGGATTGCTGTCGTGATGGAAGTGAAGTGACGAGACAAGCTGTGAAGAGGGCATTTGGTATGTTTCTTTTATGCTGTCCTATTCTACTCCTTGCGGGTTGAGTGGTTCTGCCCACATACTGAAGCAGACATGGACACGAGATGATATAGATGATGTATTTTGATTCGCAGGTGATACAATTCTTGATCTGATATTCTGTGTTAGTGACCAGGGAACGAAACGATGTGGTCTGGTGGATGTATTTACAAGCTAAGCATCTCTTTTGGTTGCAAGCGGTGCAACCTGTCGGAGAATAGGGTAAGACTGCGGACGGGGTCTGTATGGGGTTGGCGTAATTTGCTAGGGGCTAATAGGCCACGGAGATTCGGGGCGCGTCTAAAGGTGATTGCTGGTTTAGGGGGTATAATGGAACGGAGGTGGGGATCCTGTAGGAGGATTTCCCACCTCTTGCTGAGAATACTACGTATAGATGAATGTTGTGAACTGTATTTGGTGATAAATCGTGTACTCTCCGTTTGGATGTCAGAAACAGGTGGTGGGGGGTTATGAGTTTTTGCTTTATGATGTGCATCAAGTAGTAATTTTTTGGGGTATTTGCGGTCTGAGAATTTTTTTGTTAGGATTTTGGATTGGGTGTTATATAGCTGCACATCTGTGCAGTTACGATAGATTCTCTTGTATTGACTGTAAGGGGTGATTTTTGTCCAGGGGCGGTGGTGAAAGTTATGGTAGTGAATATAATTGTTAGCATCTACGGGTTTGAAAAAAGTCTTTGTTTTTATGTGAGTGGAGTCTATGTACAGGACCAAGTCCAAGAATTCTATGGCGTTGGGATCGTGATGAGAAATGAACTGTAAACCTGCTGCATTGGTATTGAGGAATTCAACAAAAGAGGGAATTAAATCTGCGGGGCCTTTCCATATGAAGATTAAATCATCGATATTAAGTTTGTAGAAAATGATATTGTTGGAAAACGGGTTGTTACTGTACATCTTGATCTGTTCTAGGTACCCCATGGCCAGATTTGCATATGAGGGGGTGAATGAGCTCCCCATTGATACGCCACTGACTTGTTGGTAAATATTGTCCTGAAAGGTAAACATTGTGTAAAATAAACTCAGTGCAATGTAAAAGAATGGACTGTTGTGTTTTGGGAATATGTGGATTTGATTGAAGGTGATGTTTTAAGGCAGTGAGTCCAAAAGCATGTGGTATATTAGTATATAACGAAGTCACATCACAGGTCAACCAGATATAGTCTTTTTGCCAAAGTGTGGATTGTAGAAAACTGATGAGGTGTTGGGAATCTTTGATGAAGGATGGAAGAGACTGTACATGAGCTTGTAAATGTGTGTCTATGAACTTGGAGAGGTTGCTAGTAATGGAATCAATACCCGAAATGATGGGTCTCCCGGGTGGTTTATGAATATTTTTGTGTATTTTGGGCAGGTAATAGAAAAACAGAGTTTTGGGGTGGTGGTAAATGATAAAATTCCTTTCATTTTTGGTCATATTGTTGATTAGGGCATCATTGATAAAGCTTTTGAGGGTTTTGTTAAGTTCTAGGGTGGGGTCAGTGTCCAATAGTGTGTAGTGCCTGGGATCACTCAGTAGTCAAGTGGATTTGTCAAGATAGTCTATTCTGCTTAGGATGACAATCCCTTCCCCCCTTATCAGCAGATTTGATGATATCGGGATTGTTACGTAGGGCCTTGAGGGCTGCTTTTTCTGGTGGTGTGAGATTGGAAGAGGGGATGCTGCCTGGGGTAAGGAGTTCTTGTAAATCATTTAGGACTAAGGAGTAGAAAGTGTCTAGAACGCAGTATTCTCAGCAAGAGGTGGGGAATCCTCCTACAGGATCCCCACCTCCATTCCATTCTACCCCCTAAACTGACATCCAAACGGAGAGTACACCTCGATTTATCACCAAATACAGTTCACAACATTCATCTATACGTAGTATTCTCAGCAAGAGGTGGGAAATCCTCCTACAGGATCCCCACCTCCGTTCCATTATACCCCCTAAACCAGCAATCACCTTTAGACGCGCCCCGAATCTCCGTGGCCTATTAGCCCCTAGCAAATTACGCCAACTGCATACAGACCCCGTCCGCAGTCTTACCAATTCACCGACAGGTTGCACCGCTTGCAACCATAAGAGATGCTTAGCTTGTAAATACATCCACCAGACCACATAGTTTCGTTCCCAGGTCACTAACACAAAATATCAGATCAAGAATTGTATCACCTGCGAATCAAAATACATTATCTACATCATCTCGTGTCCATGTCTGCTTCAGTATGTGGGCAGAACCACTCAACCCGCAAGGAGTAGAATAGGACAGCATAAAAGAAACATACCAAATGCCCTCTTCACAGCGTGTCTCGTCACTTCACTTCCCATCACAGCAATCCCGATTTTTTTTCATTCACATTACACTGATCGAAACCATTCCGCACAACCGTCCAAATTCTTTTGAGCTCTTAAAATCACGCGAAATGTACTGGATACAAATACTAAAGTCTTTAACTCCATGCGGTCTAAATGAACAGCTGGAGAAAATCTACTAATCAATTATCCATACAGTTAATAAGTCTTTTTATCCCTCCTCTCTTTTTTTTTTATTTTTATCTTAATTTATTCATGCATTAACACTGTTTGATTGCTGTATTTTTGTACGTGATATCGCACAGTAAAGTGGCATGTGTTTTAATAAGATTGGATGAATTTTATAAGCTTTATGTACATACTTCTGTAGTAGTTATTGAGTGTTTCTATTGTTTTTATTGTTCTTATGCAGTTTCATATTTGCACAAGTTTTTCATCATGCTTTTTGTCAGCTGGCAAATCGTTTGACATAATCTTAATGACCAATTATAGCTTCACAAGCAGTCTTTTATATTTTTACTTGTATTTACAAAACTAACACACTCTGCGCGCAGTATTTGGTCTATACCAGCAGAGGCCAGCATCACTCCTCCCCCCCCAGTAATGTCCTCCCCTGCTATTGAAAATAAATGTCTAGTATGTCTTCCCAGGGCCAGAATAATTATTCCCCTCGACCTGGTATACACTTCGCATGCATAGAGATATAGATATATTTAATTATAGATGTAATTTCAGAGCGTATAGCTCTTATACTACTTTGGGCATCTCGCCTTATCATTGCCATATACCAATATGGCGTCGAGTAAGGCGAAAGTGAACATAGGGATTCTTTCACACCGCCTATCCCCCCTCCAATTTCCGCACATGCGCAGATATTCGACAGGCGTAATACTACCACAGCACCGCCCACTAGCGTATGCCATGTGGCGTTATGTCCGCATAGCACGCTCACAGCCGGCACTTTATCCCCGCCCGCCCTTATCCCATTGGTTACTATGTCCGTCCCTTCCATACCGCCCGCCCTGTCCACGTCACGGATCACCCGCCGGAAGCTCTATATTTACTAGGTCACTCCTCACGGATCAACACAGAGGTGCCAAGCTCCTTTTGGACCCCGTGCTGGTAAGTGACCTACTAATATGCGTCTCTTAAGCCCTTTTCCACCTTGTACACTACTGTCTTCGCGTACCCACACCTTCTCCTCCCACTCACCTGGTTAACCCTTTCCTCCTTCTCTCGCTTTATACACAACCTTTCTTTTTCCCCCCACTCCCCCTAACCTATGTCACCACCCACTCCATAATCATTGTTGAGAATATTTAAGCACTATTTTTTATAAATACAATCATGCAGGAGTATTAAATCATGCCTATTTAAATATGTTGACACAATAGCAGTAACCATGTGAGACTATAAAGTTGATATGCACTTTACAATTGATATGTACTTTACAATAACGATTACCGTATATTTATTGAATAAGGTTCTTTCAATACACATCCTTGTTAACCTTCTGTATATTAGTCTTTTCGCATAGTTTTCAGTTTTTTTTTTACAAATAACATGTGTAGGACAAAACGTCTTGCCACACACGGTTTTCTGATTATCGCTTTGTATCTCTGTCATTTTCAGTTTATTGCTCCTGCTGTTTATTGCCTGATGAAGCGGGATTTTGCCTGCGAAACACGTTGCAACTTGTGCTAGGAGTATGTGAATAAATTGCCTTTCAACTATAATCGACAGTACTTGTGTCTGTTTTTGGGTTGGCTGGTCCACCACCGCATCCTGAACGTTTTAAACATTTTAGTGATTTTGTTTTTTATCCTACTGGCACCTCTGTATAGCTCTACATATCCCCTTTTCTTTACTTCAAAGTGTGAGGTTAGGTTCACATTATGGGCTTGATTTACTAAACCGTGATAACTCCTATCCCTTTCACGCTAGCGCTTTCGTGCGATCGCAATTTTTCGCAAGCAAACGCTACTTTTTTGTCTGTGTGCAATCGCGGGTGAAAAAAAATGTGGGATTGCGCGTGAGAACGCTAGCGCGGCCGTGATATGAGTTATCACGGTTTAGTGAATCAAGCCTGATGTCCGGTTCTCTGCATTTTTTATGGAATGGGCAGTGGACAAAGATTAAACTGGATGAAGCCAGCAATGATTTCTGAGTTTTGTCCATTGTAATGCTGCAATGGACAATATCGACTGGTATTTTTCTTTTTTGAGCCAAAGCTGTGTTGTCCATCAGTTGAATAGCAGGCATCTGCTTTGGAGTGGCAGCAGACCCTGCAAAAGACCATTACACATCCCTAGAGTGGTATAGCATGTCCATACAGTATAATCACGGTGCTTTTTGTCAAGGGTTGGTCCAAATGGATCTTGAACCTCATGGTTACTGGAAATGGCCAATGAGATGCTAATATTTCTGGCTTGCATGGAATTTGGGCCAGACAGAATCAACAAGAAGCTCATTTGATTGGCCCAATTCGAAGATGTTTACAATTTGCTTTTAACTTGCATGCAGACTGTAATCATTAGCATCTCATTGATTATTTTTTTTTCCTGTGGGTACCAAATGGTTTACCTGGACATCCACTGCTATTCAATTTCTGTATATTTCATCAAAATGGTAGCTGTAATAAATTCTGTGGGTGCTGACAGTTACCGCACAGTTGCTGAATGTGCTGTGCAACTACTCACGCACGCAGAGCAAATGTTCTGTTTGATTTTATCAGGACTGTGGAGTCAAGGAGTCAGTCGGAGCAATTTTGGGTACCTGGAATCTGAGTCGGGGGTTTCAATAAACTGAGGAGTCGGATGATTTTTCCACAGCCCTGGATTTTATAACTTGAAAAAGGGTAACTACTGCAGGCAACAGTGTGTTTTACAAATATATAAGCCAACTTTTTCCTATAACCCTCCAGGACAGGTGTTGCACAATGAGACAGAGCTTTGCTCCCAAGACAAACACTCAACTAGCGCTCTTTAATTTCCACCTACAGGTATCCACCTGCCAGTTACAGTGCCGCCCATAATTATTCATACCAATGGAAAATTTTGACTTAAAGGGACACTTAAGTCAAAAAAAAAAAAAGAAGAGTTTTACTCACCTGGGGCTTCCAATAGCCCCCTGCAGCTGTCCGGTGCCCTCGCCGTCTCCCTCCGATCCTTGTGGCCCCGCCGGCAGCCACTTCCTGTTTCGGTGACAGGAGCTGACAGGCTGAGGATGCGAGTGATTATTCGCGTTCCTGGCCACAATAGCGCCATCTTTGCTGCTATAGCATATATCATATACCATATAGCAGCATAGAGGGTGCTAATGTGTCTGGGAACGCGAAGAATCACTCGCGTCCCCAGCCTGTCAGCTCCTGTCACCGAAACAGGAAGTGGCTGCCGGCGGGGTCAGGAGGATCGGAGGGAGACGGCGAGGGCACCGGACAGCTGCAGGGGGCTATTGGAAGCCCTAGGTGAGTAAAACTCATTTTTTTTGTTTGACTTAAGTGTCCCTTTAAAGAGGAGCTGTTAGGTATAAGGTCTCAGAGAAAATAAACACATATATCCGTAGCTAAATACTGGCTGTACTTACATTACATATGCATTTCACTGTCCACGTTTGGATTTCACAGAATTTGTATATAGTATACAGTGGAGGAAATAATTATTTGACCCCTCACTGATTTTGTAAGTTTGTCCAATGACAAAGAAATGAAAAGTCTCAGAACAGTATCATTTCAATGGTAGGTTTATTTTAACAGTGGCAGATAGCACATCAAAAGGAAAATCGAAAAAATAACCTTAAAGAGACTCTGTAACATTAAAAAGATCCCCTGGGGGGTACTCACCTCGGGTGGGGGAAGCCTCCGGATCCTAATGAGGCTTCCCACGCCGTCCTCTGTCCCACGGGGGTCTCGCCGCAGCCCTCCGAACAGCCGGCGACTGTGCCGACTGTCAGTTCAATATTTACCTTTGCTGGCTCCAGCGGGGGCGCTGTGGCGACTTTCTGCACGGAAATAGACGGAAATACCCGATCTCCGTCGGGTCCGCTCTACTGCGCAGGCGCCGGAAACTTGCGCCTGCGCAGTAGAGCAGACCCGACGGTGATCGGGTATTTCCGCCTACTTCGGCGCCGAGAGGCATCAGAGCGCCTGCGCAGGAGCCAGGAAGGTAAATATTGCGTCACGGCTGTACAGAGGGCTACAGCGAGACCCCCGAGGGACGCAGGACGGCGTGGGAAGCCTCATTAGGATCCTGAGGCTTCCCCCACCCGAGGTGAGTACCCCCCAGGGGCCGTTTTGTCGTTACAGTTCCTCTTTAAATAAAAGATAGCAACTGATTTGCATTTCATTGAGTGAAATAAGTTTTTGAACCCTCTAACAATAAAAGACTTAATACTTAGTGGAAAAACCCTTGTTTGCAAGCACAGAGGTCAAACGTTTCTTGTAATTGATGACCAAGTTTGCACACATTTTAGGAGGAATGTTGGTCCACTCCTCTTTGCAGATCATCTCTAAATCCCTAAGGTTTCGAGGCTGTCCCCGTGCAACTCTGAGCTTCAGCTCCCTCCATAGGTTTTCTATTGGATTAAGGTCCGGAGACTGACTAGGCCACTCCATGACCTTAATGTGCTTCTTCTTGAGCCACTCCTTTGTTGCCTTTGCTGTATGTTTTGGGTCATTGTCGTGCTGGAACACCCATCCACGACCCATTTTCAGTTTCCTGGCAGAGGGAAGGAGGTTGTCGTTCAGGATTTCACGATACATGGCTCTGTCCATTTTCCCGTTAATGCGATTAAGTTGTCCTGTGCCCTTAGCAGAAAAACACCCCCAAAGCAAAATGTTTCCACCCCCATGCTTGACGGTGGGGATGGTGTTTTGGGGGTCATAGGCAGCATTTTTCTTCCTCCAAACACAGCGAGTTAAGTTAATGCCAAAGAGCTCTATTTTGGTCTCATCAGACCACAGCACCTTCTCCCAGTCACTCACAGAATCATTCAGGTGTTCATTGGCAAACTTCAGACGGGCCTGCACATGTGCCTTCTTGAGCAGGGGAACCTTGCGAGCCCTGCAGGATTTTAATCCATTGCGGTGTAATGTTTCCAATGGTTTTCTTGGTGACTGTGGTCCCTGCTAATTTGAGGTCATTCACTAACTCCTCCCGTGTAGTTCTAAGATGCTTTTTCACCTTTCTCAGAACCATTGACACCCCACGAGGTGAGATCTTGCGTGGAGCCCCAGAGCGAGGTCGATTGATGGTCATTTTGTGCTCCTTCCATTTTCGAACAATCGCACCAACAGTTGTCACCTTCTCTCCCAGCTTCTTGCTAATGGTTTTGTAGCCCATTCCAGCCTTGTGCAGGTCTACAATTTTGTCTCTGACATCCTTGGACAGCTCTTTGGTCTTTCCCATGTTGGAGAGTTTGGAGTCTGCTTGATTGATAGATTCTGTGGACAGGTGTCTTTTATACAGGTGACTAGTTAAGACAGGTGTCCTTAATGAGGGTGACTAATTGAGTAGAAGTGTCTAACCACTCTGTGGGAGCCAGAACTCTTAATGGTTGGTAGGGGTTCAAAAACTTATTTCACTCAATGAAATGCAAATCAGTTGCTATCTTTTATTTAAGGTTATTTTTTCGATTTTCCTTTTGATGTGCTATCTGCCACTGTTAAAATAAACCTACCATTGAAATGATACTGTTCTGAGACTTTTCATTTCTTTGTCATTGGACAAACTTACAAAATCAGTGAGGGGTCAAATAATTATTTCCTCCACTGTATGCAGAGATTGATGCTCCTGACAGCTCATGGCAGGTTCCATGTTTGTCTGTCTCCTATGAAGCCAAATGTGTCGTCATGTCCTGCCTGCTTCCTGATCACAGAAAAGCTTGTACTGAATAACACTAGTGTGCAGTGTATATTAATTAGCCATGTAGCTAGGAACAATAGCGGACTCCTGCAGTGTACTCTGCCCCGAGATTTTTCAGTGCTGTGCGCTGGACTGAGTTACAAGCTGCTGAAACTTGATCCTGTAACTTCTCATTAGCAGCCGAGGAGAGGGCCCCAGAATGCTTTGCAGTATGGTATGCGGCTCGCGTCCTCTTAAGAGCTTGGGTCTAACAGCTTTGCTGATAAGCACACATCAAATGTAAGAGAGATTTTTAACTACAGTATTGCCTTTTTGGCTTCCTTCTAAACTGTTTAACACAGGAGAATAGAGGTTTAAATTAGCTTCTGCAGCCTGACAGTTACGCTTTAAAGTTACTTTTATTCAACCAGCAAGTCATTTTTTGATGGGAAAGGACATAGGTGTCTCCCAAAAGTTAAGACAATTTACAACAAGCATTGTGGGGGAAAAAAATTCTGAGCTTTTATTTACATTTGAGCAATGTGTTCAGTCCAAAATTATTCATACCCTTCTCAATCAATAGAAAAGCCTTTATTGGCTACTACAGTAATCAAACGCTTCCTATAATTGCAGACCAGCTTCTTGCATGTCTCCGCAGGTATTTTTGCCCATTCATCTTTAGCAATGAGCTCTAAATCTTTCAGGTTGGATGGTCTTCTTGCCATCAACCTGATTTTTAGCTCCCTCCACAGATTATCAACTGGATTCAAGTCAGGACTCTGTCTGGGCCACTCAAAAATTTTAATGTTGCTGTCTGCTAACCATTTCTTGACCATTTTTGCTGTGTTTTTTGGGGTCATGGTCATGCTGAAATGTCCACTAGTGCCAAGGCCAAGTTTCTTTGCAGACTGCCTGATGTTGTCATTGAGAATCCTCATGTATTGCTCTTATTTTCATGCTGCTGTTTACTGTGATTAGGTTCCCTGGTCTATTGGCTGAAAAAACAACCCCAAACCATTAGGTTCCCACCACCATGTTTGACAGTGGGAGTGGTGTTCTTTGGGTTTCTTTTTTGTTTCATCTCACCATAACACAGGACACCAGAAGTCGTCTTCTTTGTCCAGAAGAGCAATTTGCAAAGGCCAAGTGAGCTTTTGTGTGCCTTATCTGGAGAAGTCAATGGAACCCAGCAGTGTGCAGTGTCTGCCTTGAGACATTGCCACCGGCAGAGCCCAGATTCACCAGGATGGCATTGGTAGTGATCCTTGGATTCTTTTTCACCTCTCTCTCACTATCCTCCTGGCAAGCGCAGGTGTCTTTTATTGGCTTCTGAGGAAGTCCTCTGAGATTTTCCACAGTGCAGAACATCTTGTATTTTTTTAATACTCTAATACTTTGCACTGTAGCCAGTGGAACATTTAGAAATGGCCTTGTAGTCTTTCCTGACTTGTGAGCAGTCACAATGCGCAGCAGGTCCTCTGTGAGCTCCTTTGTCTTAGTCATGTTTGTCCACAAACCAACTGCAGAGAGCTGCTGTTTTTCAACTGTTGAGTTTATTAAAGCAGCTGTTCACAATTAATCAGGGTAATTAGGATGCTTTAGAACAGCTTGGACTATTTGGAATGGTATAGAACTTTGGATTTTCCCACAGACTGACAGTTTGTGAAGGGTATGAAAATGTTTGTACTGGACATGTTTTGCTCAAATGTAAATAAAACCTGAGAAATTATTTTTTTTTTCCACAGTAATGCCTGTTGTACATCGTCTTATCTTTTGGGAGACACCTATGTCATTTCCTGTAAAAAAATTACTTGCTGGTTGAATAAAAGTAGCTTTAAGTCAAAATTTGCCTGGGGAATGAATAATTATGGGCAACACTGTGTTTCCCTGACGATTTGATGGTCAGCAGCCAGGTAGTGCTGATGCTGGAAAACCTTCTGGGAGTAGCTTTAACCTGTCCTGGAGGGTGTTAGGTGAACAAGCTGCTACTTACAACAGTTTTGTGGTTCCCCCAAATATCTGCAAATGAACAAAGCGTAAAGGAAATTCAGGAAGGCAGAGGTCAGCGGCAGGCTTGGAGGAGGCCGCTTGCAGCAGAGAAGTGACCTTCCGGGTCGGTAACTAACGGATGCGTGTCCTGAACAAAGGCTGGGATAGGTGCCCTTGGGACAATTCATTTCCGCCCTAGCTCTGACGTCATTTCCGGTCTGCGGGCCCGCTAAGATGCTGTGGTATCAATTCCTCACACTGTTGCAAGTGTTTGAAGGAGATCGATACGAAAACGAAGACTGGGAATAAGATAAGTGGCCGGGGAGGGGGGTAGTCAGAGGACTATATCTGCCCGTCTGATCTAAGAGGTTTGCCTAATAAGATTGACTGTCTGAGGTCTATCGTGGGTATGCCTACAAAGTCAATGGCCTCGATTCATAAACAGCAGTGCGATAACAAAAATCTTGTCGGGAAAATACCGCACTCTGTATTTTCCCGGTCTGTGTGCTAATTCATAAAGATTTCCCCAGCTGCCCTTGGAGGTCGGTAAATTACCGCAGCCCATTGAGAGGTAGAGTAGAGCAGTGTCCCGATTCCCTCTTTGCCCTGCAGAAATGAATCACACAGACGGCTCTCTCTAGCTCTCCCACTGATGACTCAGACAGATGAGTCACACAGTCTTTCCCTGCCTGCTGAAATGATTCACACAGACGGCTCACTGGCTCTCTCCACAGATTAATCAAACAGACTTTCGGATCTCTGCACTTTGCATTAATCAGAGCTGTCGGTAACTTGTTAAGACCTCACCAGAGGTGTCGGTAACTACCGCCAGGCTTACCGCATGTTGAAGGCTTTATGAATTGACATTTGCTGACAATTTACTGACATGTGTTGTCGGTAACTGCAGCCAAGTCGGTAATTTATCTCCCTGGTCGGTAATGTCAGCTTTTCATGCAGTAACAGCCTTTATGAATTGACATTTTGCTAAGTGGTCGGTAAAGTCTGCTGTTTTCAGCATTACCGCAGGAGGTAATGCTTTATGAATCGAGGCCAATATGTATATATATGAATATGTGAGCTGCATTCATTTTTCTTCAGTGTGCTCAGAACACAAACACGACACAAGTAATCCAGTGCAGGAGATTTGGGCGCAGCTGGCGCCACCATAGACCATAATAGGAATTGCGGCTATAGCGGCGCACAGAGTGTAACTTCGGCACCGTCAGAAGGAGGAGCTGAAGTTGCGTTTAAAACGCTGTAATTTGGCCGCCAGCAATAGCTTGAAGCTGAATTACATCATTCCCCACTATCCACGTGGACCTAGAGGGGGAATAGTATTTAACATGGCCAGGACTTGTGCAGCAGCAGGATCAGCCATATATACCGCCTGTATCCTGCTCCCAAGTCTCCCGGTGACCAGTTATCTTGTACACGCTCAGGCTGCCTTAGTATTATGCTGAGCTTTCTGGTATGGTTGGTAATTAGTTCTATTGTCATGACTCTGCAGATACAGTAGTATTAAGGTTATGACTGTGTGGCACTCATTTATACCTTTAATCGGATGCATTAGCTGGCAGTGTTGCTTTTGACTATATGCAAATAATAATTATTACAATTTTGGGACCAAAAAGTGTCCCAAAAGTGGGGGCAGTGTTCTCCCTAGAGCCTATTAGCTGGGCGCTCCGCCCACCAGAAATTCCTCACCGCCCGGCTGCCAATCAGCTGGCATCCGCAGCAGAACTGCTGCTGCAGGCAGCCCGCTGTTGCTCAAGGGCGCTATACCAGCTCTCCTCCTCAATTCCTGTCTGTCAGTGGTAAGGAGGGAGGGACAGGGGAAGTACTGTATGACGTTGTTTCATGCAGCTCAGAAGACTCTGCCTCTCACTAGCCCGTTAGCCAGTCACATTACAGCTTCACCAGCGGGGGGCGTGCACTGTAGCGTGGGTCAGCTAATGTGCTGCTGCTATCGTTGCTCCAAGCCACTGGGTCTGTGTGTTTTCCTGGCGGCTGTAAAAGCGGTGGGAATGGGGAGAAATTGAGGATGCTTTCCCGAGGGGCTCCTAAGTGATCTTATCTGTCATTATCTACTGACATGCTGGCCTCTTGTTTTCAAAGCAAACATCGGAGAATGCCGCTATGCTAGACAGACAACGGGTGAAGGACTCTGTCCCCTCACGCTGTAAACGTCTTTCCCACGTGTCTGTCTGTCCAGAAATCAAACATAGAGAGGTGAGAAATCACGGCAGGGGAAGTGGGCTGGGGGATACAGCTGCTGCTGACCTGTGACAATCTATTTACACAGCTCATTGTGCTTTTCCCAGCCAAGCTGTCTGCCAAGCTGATGATTACCTATATATTCAGTACATCATACCCTCCTGCATCTTAATAACAATCTGGTACTGCAGGCACTGGTTATGATCTCAGTCCAAAAGGTCCATATCCACATAAAAATTAAACAGCGTGACATTACGTAACCATCATTTAATGGAGATTTGTTATACAAGTTGCAGATGGCTTACGAACCGTGATGCTCACTTTTTAAAAAAAAAGAAAGTTCTGATAGATCACAAATGGAAATGATCATTTAAACAAAACAATAGTTTCTACTAAAGTCAATGGACTTTAGCAAAACATGGTTTGATTTGAACGATTGCTTGCGTCCTATTGCTCACATAACTCCGCTTCCAATGTTCAAAGATAGATCGTGAAACGATTGTTCATGATGGAATTCCGTGATCTATCTTTTCAGGGGAACTCATTTTTAGTCTTGCTATGACGCGTACAAATTTCCAGCTGTAGCTGCTAATCACAGCTTTCAACATAGGTGCCTATGTTGGGACCCAAAGTAAATTTGCCGCTTCGATGTGAAACTGCCTTTCCACCCAGCATGACCTTTCTTCACCACCCGGCTACTTTTTCATGCCACCCGGCTGGAAAAAAATTCTGGGGAGAACACTGGGGGGTGTTTGATTACATATGAGTCAGATGTGCAGGACCTCATATAGTTCTCTCTCTCCTTGTTCCTGGCAGCCACCTTACCCATGCAGCTCTGTACTCGACAGAGGTACAGGCTTTACTGTACTATCAACTGCAGGCAGCCATCTAGTCACTAGAGGTCAGTGGCTAGAACAGAGCAAGGGAGACTGGAAGATGGCTGCCCAGAGACAAGAGGAGAGTGAAGACTGGACCTCTAGCTAGTACAGAGCTGCACTGGATAATGGAAGATGGCTGCCAGGAATGAGGAGAGGTAACTATAGATACAAAAGCATGCTTCCAATGTACACTCTGCATTATACATATACACGGGAGATACTCTGCATCACATACATCGGGAAGGCCCTCTGCATGACAGACTGGGGAGACATTAAGGGATTGGCTTATCTGCGGATCATGCATTATTAGGTTATTTGAGGGGCAAAAGTTGGGGTGTCTGCGTGTCAGCAAAGAAAATAAATGCACACTTATGATTCATTAAAGGGGCACTATGGTGAAAATTTTTAAAATATGTGCAAACATCTACAAATAAGTATGTTTGTTTTTTCCAGAGCAAAAGGAGCCATAAATTACTTGTCTTCTATGTTGCTGTCACTTACAGTAAGTAGTAGAAATCTGACAGAAGTGACAGGTTTTGGACTAGTCCATCTCTTCATGGGGGATTCTCAGGGAGTATTTATTTTCAAAAGCACGTAGTGAATAGCAGTTGCTCTGTCCAACTGCCAAAAAACTGTGTAGTGAGCAGGGAAGCTGGCCAGCATCACTGTTTAAATCCTTATTAGGGAGTATCTTTATAAAAGTAAAAGCCTTGCTGAGAATCTCCTATGAAGAGATGGACTTGCTCAAAACCTGTCGCTTCTGTCAGATTTCTACTACCTACTGTAAGTGACAGCAACATAGGTGAAAAGTAATTTATGGCTCCTTTTACTCTGGAAAAAAGTATTTATTTTTCTGTTTGCACATATTTTAAATTACATTTTTTTTTTTTTTTTTGCCATAGTGCCACTTTAAATGATTGAAGCACTTCGAAACATTGGCACAACATACCTCAGTTTTAATTTGAAAAATGGCAGCAAGCAGTGATAAACTCTAAGCAAACAAAATGAAAAAAAAAAAAATTGCAACTTCATAATACTTTAGTCAAGGTTCTTGACAAACTACTGTGTGCAAATTGTATGTATATTGGTACTTTTACTTTTCGTGGTGGCCACAGCTCTGCTGTTTAGAATGTATTGCTAATTCCATATTTGTTCTACTTCTACCACTGCTTGCTGTGCTTGTTTGAAAAATTATTTATTTTTTTGGGAAATGCTTTTTTTTTTTTTTTTTTTTAAATCACTTACACCTTGTTTCCTGTACCTATTTGTTTTTTTTATTCCTACCCGATGCTTTCACGTCAGTGTGGCACCCCCATAACACACACTCAGCGCCACTCTGTATATACCCTTCTAGTCTGGCAATAAAGTCTTGTGTGTTCTGTGGGGTTTTTTTTGTTTTTTGTTTTTTTTTATTATTACTTCATAATGCTATAGCTATTTACAACTTTAGTGCTTAATACATTCTAAACTTTAATCTGTCCTTTTAATAACCAATAACCATGAGCTTCACTAAGCTAGCAGGCAGGGTGGGAAATTGGAACTAAGGGACAGCTTTTAAAAGATTGCAAAACGCTTCCAGCTCGAAGTTTCCACAGTCCTTAAAGTGGATCCGAGGTGAACTTTTACTCATTGCATAATTGTTCCTTTCCTATTGTTTATAGGGCATTCCTCAAGCCAAATACTTTTTTGTTTTAATACTCTAATTCCCTACTGTATAAACTAAATAAACTACGCCCACAGGTTTTCAGAGAGCCTTGGCAGTAGCAAGGGCTCATGGGAGCGCAGCCTGGGCAGGGGGAGGAGGTGATGTTACTAGCCATTGATTTCAGAGGCAGAGGGGAGGAGGAGGAGGGATTAGGTTTTTTTCACAGTCTGAGTGCTGATGGTGCAGATAAGCCTGCCTCTGTGTAATGTTTACAAACATGGCTGCTGTCATTGTATCACAGGAAGAAATAATCATTTTCTATTATATCTGTTTGCAGCTAGATTTGCTGTGTAAACTATCTAAACTTTAGATAAGATATATAGACAAGTTACTTGTTATAGTTCGTTTTTCATCTCGGATCCGCTTTAACATCATTAAGGCAGTGAACACACTTGTCTTTCAGTTTTCTGCGCACATATTTCTGCATACATTTTCTGCACACCAAGTGTGTTTCTATGCCCGAAAATGCACACTTTTTTTTCACAGCAGCTAATGTAATTGATAGAGAAAACTGACAAACTGTGCAGAATTATCATGCAGAATGTCAGTTTTTTGGGGGGCGCAGAGGAAAAACTGTGTGAACTAGCCCATTCATTAACCTGAATTCTCAGTTTCTCTGTGCAGAAAATCCGCACAAAAAAGTAAAGTGTGTTCCCTGCCTCAGAGATGGCATTTTTTGTAAACTGTTATAGTCGAGGCAAGACTTGGAAGACCAAGTCTTCCAGAATTTCAGATATAAGAATTGTGTTTGCCTTTTTGCCAGGAATAGTTCTATTAACCACTTCCGGATTTCTGCTATGCATATCAATGCCCCTGTAAACGTCACCTGCGGATCAGGGGTGTAGATATGTGAATCTGATTGTTCTTGTCGAAGCTTGGGGTTGCACGCGTGCATGTTCTGGTTGCCGTCCTGCCATTCAGTGAATGAAAACGTGTTTCCAAAGTGCCTATAGTGAATGAAAGCTGTCATCAGCGAGATGCCAGTGTTTGTTCACAAAGTGAAAGTAAAAAACATACACAACACTTCCTGGGGAAGTGTGGGGACATTTAGTGGTCAGAAAGTAAAAATACTCACATACATTATAATACAGTAGCAAGAAAAAATATGTGAACTCTTTGGAATTATATGGATTTCAGCACAAAATGGTCATAAAATGTGTGATCTGATCTTTATCTAAGTCATAACAATAGACAATCACAGCCTGCTTCTAATACCACACAAATGGTTAAATGTTTCCATGTTTTTATTGAACACACCATGTAAACATTCACAATGCAGGTGGAAAAAGTATGTGAACCCCTAGACTGACATCTCCCAAGAGCTAATTGGAATGAGATGCAAGTCAGTCTAATCAATGAGATGGGATTGGAGGTGTTGGTTACAGCTGTCCCCGCCCCCCCCCCCCCCCCAAAAAAAAAATGCCAGTTTTGGGTTTGCTTTTCCCAAGAAGCATTGCCTGATGTGAATGATGCCTTGAACAAAAGAGCTCTCAGAAGACCTACGATTAAAAATTGTTGACTTACATGAAGCTGGAAAGGGTTATAAAACCATCTTCAAAAGCCTTGTAGTTCATCAGTCTGTGGTTAAACAAATTGTCTATAAATGGAGAAAGTTCAGCACTGCTGCTACTCTCCCTAGGAGTGGCCGTCCTATGAAGATGACTGCAAGAGCACAGCGCAGAATGCTTAAGGCGTAGAAGAATTTGAGTGTCCGCTAAAGACTTACAAAAGTCTCCGGCATATGCTATCATCCATTTTAGCAAATCTACAATACGTAAACCACTAAACAAGAATGGAGTTCATGGGAGGATACCACAGAGAAAGCCACTGCTGTCCCAAAAAAATTGCTGCACGTTGAAAATAGCACCCGGATGTGCCACAGCAGTACTGGCAAAATATCCTGTGGAGAGATGAAACTAGGGGCTGGTGCACACCAGAGCGGTTCTGAAGCGTTTTTTAAAACGCTTGCAGGGGGGGAAACTGCTTGGCTAATGAAAGTGAATGGGACTGTGCACACCAGAGCGGCTCGTTTTTTCTCTATCATCCGGGACAACCTGAGATCCGTCTCCGCCCCGGATCTGTGGAAACACAATTAACCAAGAAGATTAAAAGCCCCCGCACTCCCTTATTCCTCAGTTCATCTGTGTTTCCGCGCGGAAACGCCTAAAAGAAGCAAGCTCCCAGTTTGTTTTGTTTTTTACTCACCAAAGGGTGAGTCTTTCCGTTCGGGGGCAATGTGTTACAGGAGGTAACACAAGCCACGGACTTCCACAGTGTGCTGTGTGCGACCTCTGTTTGGTGTATGGCCGCCACACTGCTCCTCTTTTAACAGACGCCGGCTCTGCAAGGCGCATCCGCTGCTGTGGGCGGCTTCCTGAGTGACGTTGGATGCTGAAGGCGGGCGGAAGGCGTACTGACGTCACGCGGCCGCGGAAGGAGTGCAACGGAGAGCCAGGAAGTAATTCAGGCGTGCTCCTGGCGTCTCCATTTCAAAAAACCTGCCGGCAGCAGTGGCAGCATCAGCGGAGAAGCATGTCTCAACCGCAGAGAGGGGAGCACAAGGGAGAGCAGCCTCAGCAGCAGCGTGAGACAGAGGCTCCAAACCCCGCTTCCAAAGCCGCCTCGCAGGTGCAGCCATCAGGTTCTGGGGTGGTAAGTCCTCCAGCTGGAGGGTGTTTTTTACTGCCATGTTTCCATTGATGGTGTCTCAGTATCTTGTCATTTTGTGTTTGTGTTACAGGCAAGAACTGATTTTAAAACTGCTCCACCCAAATATAAAAGATGTGGCCTATGCAATACTAAGATATCTTTAGAGGCCCCTAGAAATTTGTCAATCCTGTACAGATGCTATTGTAGCTTCTCAGACCTCCAGTATTTTGAAATGAGTTATGGAGTCTGTTAACAAAAACATGCAGGAGACACTGGATAAGTTTAAAGAATCCTTTGTACCACCTCCTGCTGAATCCCTTCCGGGACCTTCTCCCAGGGTTTTTTCTCATTCTTCCACCCTTTCGGATGCACTTGCAGCCGAGAAAGAGGAGGAGAAAGAGGAGGAGGAGGAGGAGGAAGGGGAAGTTTCTGAGACAAGATCTCAGGAGGAGATTGATCTTGTCTTGTTCAGATGAGGAGACTGGCAAAACCCCAAGATTTTTATTTTCTCCTGAAGAATCTTCTGAGTTATTAAAGGTGGTACATACTACAGAACAGATTAAGGAACCTGTCCCAGATATTACTCCTCAGGACCAGGTTTATTCAGGGTTGGGGCAATCCATAGGCAGAGTGTTTCCCATTCATAAAACTTTGCAGGAAATTATTACTTCCCAGTGGCAGAATCCTGAGAGGCCCCTGTTTATTCCCAAGTCTGCCAAAAGGAAATATCCTTTTGCCCAGGCGGAGATTGATAAATTGACTAAGTGCCCTAAACTTGATGCTTCTCTATCAAAATATTCAAAAGATTCTGACTTATCATTCGAGGACACTGGTGTTCTCAAAGATGTAATGGATAAAAAAGTAGATTCCCTTCTTAAAAAAGCCTGGGAGTCAGCAGCCTTTGGGTGCATTCTAGGAATATCAGCAACGTGTATCTCTAGAAATCTTAGGATTTGGATGGATAATTTGATTGATCAGATTTCTAAGGGCGTCCCTTTAAAAGATTATGCGACATCCCTACCTGTAGTGCTTAGGGCGGTCGCCTTTTTAGCTGATGCAGTTACGGAACTTATCAGGGTGTCAGCCCGTACTACGGCGCTTGTGAATTCTGCAAGGCGGGCTGTTTGGCTGAAAACCTGGGAGGGAGACCAGGCTTCAAAAAATAGACTATGTTCTATCCCCTTTGAAGGGAATCTGCTTTTTTTGTCCGGGTTTAGATGATGTACTATCCCGCTCAGCGGAAAAAGGTAAACAATTCTCAAACAAAAAGAAGGTTGTAAAGGGAAAGAAACCATTTGTGCCTCTAAAACAGGATTCGTCTCAGGGAAGAAATCGGAATGTGCAGAGAAAATGGTCCTTTCCGAAAGGAAGGGGTAGAGGAGGGTTCACTCTTGGTAAGACAGAACCCTCCAAATCTAATAAATGACAGACTACCGGTAGGGGGGAGATTGATTTATTTTCGATCAGAATGGGAGAAATTAACCACCCTGGCATTTAATTTCCCCAGGATTTCTGTGCAAAAAGTGGTTCAATTAATTTCAAATAATTTTCCATTTTTTTTTTTTTTTGTAATCAAATTTTTTTTTAAATATTGAATTCAATATAGGTTATTGTATTGAGTTAAATAAAAAAAGTGTATGCAGCGAGATGTTGATGACGCTGTGACCCTGGTGTCATCAACGCCGATCCGCGGGGGACATGAAGCAAAATCCGCCAAGGGACATGAAAGAAGGCACCGAGGAAGCTATCAGAGGTACGCAACGAGGGATCAGCACGCCAATGGAGAGTACAAGACCCAGATGTGTAGCCAGGTGTATAGTTTTGCCAGATGTATAGGTAGCCAGATATTAGCCAGATGTTTTGCCAGATGTAGGTAGCCAGGTGGAGCCAGATGTATAGGTGGCCAGGTGCCCCCCCCCAACCCCCGATCCCCCACCCCCCAGTCTCCTCCAGCCCCGATTTACTCACCCGAGGGCCGTCTCCTGCGGCGGCTTCTGTGCAGGAGGGGGATCCCTCTTCCTTGTGGGCTGGTGGCTGGTCGGGGATTCCCCCTTCTGTGCAGGGGGGGGGGGGTGTTCCCCTACTATGCGAGCTGGTGGCCGGGTGTCTCCCTTCTGTGCAGAGGGGGAGATCCCCCTTCTATGCGGGCTGTTCGGGGACTCTCCCTTCTGTGGGGGGGGGGGGGTCCCCTTCTGTGCGGGCGGGCTGTGGGTGGCTCTTCCCTCTTCCTCCCTCCGGATCCCACGTGCGTCCCCCCCTCTCCTAGCCTCCCCTGTATCCAGCCGTACATTACTCACCCGAGGGCTGTCTCCTGCGCCGGCCGCAATTGGCACCCTCCTCCTCCATCACTGAAGTCTCATGTTCTGTGTAATTATAGTACGAGGCTTGGTGACGTCACCAAACCGCGTACTGTAATTACACAGAACACGAGACTTCAGTGATGGAGGAGGAGGGTGCCTATCGCGGCCGGCCCAGCTTCTGTGAGGCCTCCTGCGTCCCAACCAAATCCTTCAAGGTCTACCCGAACAACAAACCGTGGTTCTCCAACAAGCTACGGCTACTGCGGAAACGCAAGGAGGCGGCTCACAAGGCAGGTAACCAGGAGGAATTCAGGAAGGCGAGGAACACTCTGAAGCGAGAGCTGAGAGACGCAAAACGGGAGTTTGCTGAGAGGATGAAGCAGAACCTTCGCTCAAACAACTCACGAGCTGTATGGCAAGGGCTTAAGGCTGCCACCAACTACAAGCCTCCCCCGCAACATGCTACACCCAGCCCTGAATTAGCTGAAGAACTAAGCAAATTCTACTGCAGGTTTGAAAGGCAGACCGAGCCTGGTGGGCACCCACCACCTCCTCCCCTCCCAGCCCCCACGCACAGCGACCCAAGTGAGGACTCACTCCCTCTGGATGTGAGGGAGGCAGACGTTCGGCACCTCCTGTCCACGCTAAATGCCAGGAAAGCCTCGGGACCTGACGGCGTGTCCCCAGCCTGCCTCAAAACCTGTTCGGAGCAACTTGCCCCCATCCTCTCTGCCATCTTCAGTAGGTCACTGACAGAGGGCAGAGTCCCTGCGTGCTTCAAGAGGTCCACCATCATTCCTGTTCCTAAGAAACAAGGCATCTCTGACCTCAACAACTACAGGCCTGTAGCCCTGATGTCCGTCGTCATGAAGTCCCTAGAGAAAGTGGTCTTATCCACGCTAAAGCTATCCACCTTGCCCCTACTAGACCCACTCCAGTTCGCCTATAGGGCAAATAGGTCCACTGACGACGCTCTAAACATCTGTTTGGAATACATCTACAACCATCTAGACAGGAGGGATGCATATGCCAGAGTACTGCTACTAGACTTCAGCTCTGCATTTAACACTATATGCCCACGCACCCTCCAGAATGTCCTGACCACACTCGGGGTCCACTCCACCTTACGGCTATGGATCACTGACTTTCTCTCTAACAGATCCCAAGTTGTCAGGCTGGGGGACATCTACTCATGAGAAGCGTTAACAAACACAGGGGCACCCCAGGGCTGCGTCCTGTCCTCGCTGCTCTTCTCCCTTTACACAAATGAGTGCAGATCCACGGCAGACTCCGTCAAAGTCATTAAATTTGCGGATGGCACCACCATTGTTGGCCTCGTCACCAAGGACAACATCCGAGAGTACCAGCAACACGTGGAAAGGCTAAGCCACTGGTGTAAGGAGAACAGCCTGGTGCTCAACACGACCAAAACCGTCGAACTTATAATTAACTTTAGGAAGTCGGCACCTACCCCACCTCCCATCTACATCGATGGCACCGAGGTGACCAGAGTGCACTGCGCTCGCCTGCTGGGCACCACCATCTCCAGCGATCTCAGCTGGAGAGTCAATATCACGTCAACCCAACGGAAAGCCCAGCAGCGACTCTTCTTCCTCCGCCAATTGCGAAAGTTCGGCATGGCTCAGGAGATTCTAACATGCTTTTACACTGCCACCATTGAATCGATCCTCTGCTCCGCCATCTTGGTCTGGCATGCGGGAGCCACCGCCAGTGTCAGGCACAAGTTACAGAGGATCATTAGGTCGGCGGAGAGGATCATTGGGAGACCTCTTCCCCCACTAGACCACCTGTATAACACTAGACTGCGAGCCAGGGCACTGAGGATTGCAAGTGACCTCTCTCACCCAGGCCACCGTTTTTCACCCCACTTCCACTGGGTCGGAGACTTCGGGCCATCCCCACCAAGACCACCAGACACAAGAACTCTTTCTTCCCGATGGCCGTTGGCCTCCTGAACTCCCTTAACCTCCTTAGCGGTAACCCCGTGTGTGACACTGGGTAAGCCGCCGGAGGTTACCGCTCAGGCCCTGTTGGGCCGATTTAAATTTTTTTTTTGCTGGACGCAGCTAGCACTTTGCTAGCTGCGCCAGCACCCCGATCGCCGCCGCCACGCGCCCGATCGCCGCTATCCGGTGCGGCGCGCCCCCCCCCCCCCCCAGACCCCGTGCGCTGCCTGGCCAATCAGTGCCAGGCAGCGCCGAGGGGTGGATCGGGTCTCCCAATGACGTCCCGACGTCGGTGACGTCATCCCGCCCCGTCGCCATGGCGACGGGGGAAGCCCTCCAGGAAATCCCGTTATTTGAATGGGATTTCCTGATCGGAAGAGGGTGGGGGGATGCCGCTGAGCAGCGGCTATCATGTAGCGAGCCCTAGGCTCGCTACATGATTTAAAAAAAAAAAAAAATTAAAAGAACTGCTGCGCTGCCCCCTGGCGGTATTTTTCATACCGCCAAGGGGGTTAACATGCTACCATCCCCTATCAGCGACCTACCACCCGCATAGGAGCGGCAGACTTCGGCTGTGTATATCTAATTGTTGAATTGTATATTCGTGTATGCTTATATTTTAGTATGATTGTATCATGCTAACCCTTTTCCTGCCTTTCTTTCTATGTACTGCTCTATTGTGCCAAACCCAATTCCGGGCCTGACCCAGTCATGCTTGGCGAAATAAAATTGATTCTGATTCTGAGCTTGGTGTGAATCACGTTCAACAAATCGGATTTTGACTAGTTCTGTCCTGGAGTTTCTACAGGATGTTTCTACAGGATGGATTCTATATGAAGTTAGCACCCAGTACTCTTAAGGTTCAGTGTTCAGCCTTGTCCTTTCTTCTAGATAGACACTTGGCACAGGAAGAATTAGTTAAGAATTTCTTTAAGGCCTTATAAAGATCTTCTCCAGTCAGGCAGAAGATTTTTCCACAGTGGGACTTATCCTTCGTACTCAACGGTCTAATAAAATCTCCATTTGAACATATTGAGGATATTGATATAAAATTTTTAACGTACAAATTGGCCTTTCTAATCGCCATCACATCTGCTAGACGTTTAAGCGATTTACAAGCTTTATCCATCAAAGACCCTTTTTTGATTATTTGTCCAGATAGCGTAAGGCTTAGATTGGATCCTGCTTATCTGCCGAAGGTAGCTTCTACCTTTCACAGATCACAGGAAATAGTTCTCCCTTCCTTTTGTTCTAAACCTTCAGGTCCAAATGAAGAAAGTTTTCACTGCCTAGACGTCAGAAGAGCTATTTTAGCTCATCTCACCAGAACCAGAGAATTTAGGAAATCAAGTAATCTGTTAGTATTATTTTCGGGAAAGAATAGGGGGCAGCAAGCTTCCAGACAAACTATTGCTAGATGGATCAGACTGACCATAGTGATAGCTTATGAGGGGAGTAATTGTACAGTACCTTCTAACATCAAGGCTCATTCTACCCGTTCCTTATCAACTTCTTGGGCAGAAAGAGCGGGAGCCACCATTCAGCAAATATGTTGAGCGGCAACATGGTCCAGTGCATCTACTTTTATCAAACACTACAGAGTGGATGTATTATCACAACAGGATCAGTCGTTTGGCAGAAAGGTGCTTCAGGCGGTGGTCCCTCCCTAGGTGAGTCTTTTTCTTTTAACCACTTCTCTACCACAGGTTTGTTTCCCCTTCAAATTCCCATTCATTCGGTAATAACTTTATCACTAATTATCACACTGAAATGATCTATACATTATTTTTTCCGGGAAAAACTAGGCTTTCTTTGGGCAGTACTTTATGCTAAGAATTATATTTTATATGCATTTGACAGCGAAGAAGAAAAAAATGAAGAAAATCACCATTTCTCAGCTTTCAGCCATTGTAGTTTAAAAATAAAATGTACTATTGTATAAAATAGACACATTTTATTTGCCCATTTGTCCCGGTTATTACAATGTTTAAATTGTGTCCCTAGTACAAAGTATGGCGATAATATTTTATTTTGGGTTAGGAGTGAAGGAGTTTCAAAAATAATGAAAATGTATTTACATTTTTTATGGTAAGTGAATAATGGTGTATTTGGAAGTAGTCTTACTTTTTGGCCACAAGATGGTGCTATACGTACTCAGTTTTCTAAAAATAGAAAACAGAACCAAATATTTGCATGTGTTTATAGGTGTTTGTAAACAAGGACGTAGAAAAGCGTGGCAGAAGTTGCTAAGTGGTTAAAAGACTTCTTGACTATCTCTCAGGTTGTCCTGGATGATAATTATAGAAAGACTCCTATTAGACCTACCGGTAATGGAGTTTCTGATTGTCATCCGGGACAACGCCTACAACCCTTCCTTTCGCCTGTTGCACACCTCTCTTGTAATATGCAGGTCACTGGAGGGTTCACTAGCCAAATGTCCTCTCTTCAACTTGGTGTTTCTAGGCTTATATACTTTCAGACACACTGAAGGAGGGCGGGGGCTTTTAAACTTCTTGGTTAATTGTGTTTCCACAGATCCGGGGTGGAGGCGGATCTCAGGTTGTCCCGGATGACAATCAGAAACTCCATTCCCGGATGGTCTAATAGGAGTCTCTTCCACAAACGCAAACTCAGGGGCTGCAGCATTTTTTTAGATTTGTGAGGCATTTCTGCCTCAATGTTAAAGTATAGGAAGTGGAAAACCGCTCTGAAAAACACTAGATCAAAGCTGTTTTCCAGGCGTTTTTGTTACAGAAGCTTTACAGTAATAGCTTTTACTGTAACTATTTGTGATCTGCTACACAAAAACGCTCCAAAAAACGCTAGACCTGTTTAGAAAACATGCCTAGAATCGCTGTTTCAAAAACCTCTAGCGTTTTGCAGATCTGCTAGAGGTTTTTGGTGTGCACTGGGCCTAAGTTGTGTTGAGACGTTTCACCTGAGTTTTCTCCAAGGATATCTTTACAACTTAAAATAAAATGCCTTTCAAGCCACCAGCCAGCAAACAAATACTTAAAATATTTTTTACAGTAATTGTTGACCTACTTGGTAATTTTTCTATTGCAGAGTGCTAAAAAGTTATTTTAAATTGATGATTAAAAATTATCTCTTAGGTGAAAACTCAGGTGAAAAAGTGAATTGGCCCTATGTGTGGAGAAAAAGAGGCACAGCACACCAACATCAAAAACCTAATCTCAACTGTGAAGTATGGTGGTGGGGGCATCATGGTTTGTTGCTGCTTTGCTGCATAAAGGCCTGGACGGATTACTATCATCGAAGGAAAAATGAATTCCAAAGTTTATCAAGACATTTTGCAGGATAATTTAAGGCCATCTGTCCATCAGCTGATGTTCAACAGAGCATGGGTGGTTGCAGTAGGATAACGACCCAAAGCATAGAAGTCAATCAACAGAATGGCTTAAACAGGAAATACGCCTTCTGTAGAGGCCTAGTCAGAGTCCTGACCTCAACTTGATTGAGATGCTGTGGCATGACTTTAAGAAAACGATTTACACCAGACATCCCAAGAATATTGCTGAACTGAAATAGTTCTGTAAAGAGGAATGGTCAAGAATTACTCCTGACCATTGTGCACATCTGCTCTGAAACTACAGGAAACGTTTGGTTATTGCTGCCAAAGGAGGTTCAACCAGATATTAAATCCAAGGGTTCACATCTTTTCCCACCTGCACTGTGAATGTTTACATGGTGTGTTCAATAAAAACATGAAAGCATTTAATTATTTGTGTGGTATTAGTTATAATAATAATAATTGTATTATTATTATTCTCCTCCCATATTGACATGTTGTCATATGCTACCAATATTTGTCAAAATGTCTGTCTGACTGTGCCCAATTTTGAACACATTATGTTTGAAGCTATATCTATGGTGCACTGCACTCTACAATAATGCATCCATGTCCGTATGGTTTTATGAAATTTTACATACTCAACGTATGGAAGGGTTAACACTGTCTCTCCAGGGCAGAGAAGAGCATTATGATCTAACATGCTTGGGAAAAGTTGAATTAATTCACTTTATCTGATTAGTGTACAGTTGTGCAGAGGCACCAGTAAAGTAAAAATTGTTAAAACATTTAAAACAAAGAAGGCAGTGGTGGACTTACCCCCTCAAGGTAGAGACAAAATGCTGTTTAATTTTTTTCAACAAAAATAATTTAACACACTCCAGACAAGTGCGACGTGTCTCCCGGGCATATCCCACTTCATCAGGCTATAACAAGGAGTAAAGAACTGTAGGACAGAGAAAAAACCTAGGCGAAGTACTAGTGCATGGCAATATTAGGTAGTCAAAATTGAGTATCAGATATACATATTATGGAAACCGATGGGTGTAAACTTAAAGTGAAGTTATTATAATAGGCCCATTAGGAAACAGTGGGGTGTATCACTGGGGGGAGGGGTGTCAAAGCGTTTCTTTGGAAATAGACCTTGTGTGCAGTATGAAGGGGGTGGATCCAAAGAAAAGGGGTGGGGGAAGGAAAGGAGTGGGGAATAACATGGGAGTGCTGAATGTGTGTATTTTTAGTATTAGACGAATAGGGACCGAAGTGGACCTAGTTAGGCTCCAAGGTTATAAATAGTATAGTGGTAATCGAGAGTAAATGATCCCAGGTAACAGAGCAAATGAGGATGGTATAAGACAAGTGTGATGTTATAAATAAAGAAAACAAATTCAAGGACTCGCCTCATGCAGATCTAGTCATTAGCTTAGCGCCTCTGTAAATAGGGAAGTACAGAGAGCGCTTTTATGTAGTGTTAGATTGTTTAATTAGAGGCAATTGGCCAATCAGTGGCTGTGGTGGGCCTGTTTGTCATTAAAGAGCACCCAGCCATGTTTAGGACGAACATGCCACGCTTCTTATGACGTCACGCACATGCACATTATTGTTTGTGAGTCCGGGATCCTCGTATAAGGGGCGGGCGTTTGGCACTAAGGTTTTCTGCGCATGCGTCGAGTAGGCCGCATGCGTGCGCGCATTTTTGAAGCCGCCAGCGCCTGGCTGATCATTGTGGGCAACGACTGCACGTGCGCATGCGTATAAGGGAATGCGTGCTTTTTTGGATTTCAGGTGACATCGCATGTATGTGTGTTTATGTGCATATTTTTAGCAGTGTAGGGTAGTTAGTGTAGCTGATTGAGGGAGTGGGGGTTATGTAACTAGGCAGTATAGCTTAGAAAGACAGTTTTGGGGGGGGGGGGGGGGATTTTTCTGGTTTTTGCCCTATAAACCTGGGTTCATCTTATAGTCTGGAGCGTCTTATATTAAGAAAAATAGGGTAATACAATTATGTATGGACACCCGAAGGCATCTTTTATAAGAAACTAGCTGATGCCCTGGCTTTGCCCAGGTATGTATATGGCTGGTGTTGGCTCCGCCCTCTTTTTCTAACCCTACCACACAATTACTCAATTGCCTAGTTTGTGAGCTTTGCGGTCTTTGGCATCAATAATTTGCATTGAAATGAAACCAATCTGATTGCTGTGGCTCCACCCCCTTTTCTGAATTTGAACCCCAGTCTCCCAATAACCAACTGTACTAAGTTTGAGGCTTGTGCCATTGACAGTTCAAGAATGGCAGTAATGAAATATTCCCCTTGAAAATCAGGTGAATTTTGATTGGCTTTTGTAGGCTCCACCCACTGAATATTAATGCCTGTCACCCACTGTAAGAATGGTTGCAGGCTAAATTTTCCCAGTGAAATTTGTATTTGTCTCCGCCCACTTGGTTTATGGGTATAAAAAGTATCCTATGTTATTCCAGGTAATGTAATATGAGTGTACCAAATTTCATTCAAATCCGTTTAGCCATTGTTGTGTGATTAACAAACATCCAAACTTTCACATTTATAATATTAGTAATATGAATACCTATGATCCTATGTAAACCTCTTCACATTGAAATAAAATGCTAATTGCATATTATTCACGCATTCTAATATAACTGCTGACAAATCGCAACATCACTTTTTTTTTTTTTTTTTTTTAAACATGTTTTATTTAGTTTTCAAGTTTAACAGCATAATTAACAGTTTACAGATACAGAGAGAAAAGTACATTTTTCAATGCTCTAGTCAAAGAGCAGCACCTTAGGTGATCCATCGTTTGGTTTAGTTTGCAGTTGAAACTAGGTGACCAGAGCATTGGAAGGCTGCTTCTTTGGTAGGTCAGCTTGGTGCAGACTATGAGAAACTAACAAACAGAAGAAGTGATCCAACTATGAATTCTATAAAACCCCGAAATTAAACACCCACCCTCCCTAAACAAATGGGTCTTTGCTCTCTCTTTATGGGGGTCATCATTGATAGTCAAGATGCATCAAAAGTACACATGGCCTTAAGATGATATTTCCAAAGGGCCTAAGGTGCCTGATAGTTGTTCAGTACAGTACCAGGAGGTGTATTTAAAAGGCTCCATTAATTTGTTAATCTCCTCACGAGAAAAAGTCAATTTAATATAAGGTTTCCATCTCTTGAATAATTTTTTTGAGTTCTTTTCTTTAGGTAATAGAGTGTCAGTTTTATCCATGGCAAATAGATCTAACATTTCATCTTTGACATCTTGAATGGTAGGAATAGTGGGATAAATCCATCTGTTGTAGATAGCTTTTTTTTCTGCAGCAAGAGTTAGATGTAGGATATCTGGAGTTCTCGGGGGATTCAGAGGACTAGTATCATTTTTTTCAAATGCATGGAATAGAAACAGTATTGGGTTACGGGAGTGATGACCACATCCTAATCTATCAAGGAACCGAGAGACTTGTTCCCAGAAGCGTTCAATCTTTGGGCAAAACCAAATGCAGTGTTTTAAGTCCGCATTAGGATGTCCACACTTGGGGCATTCAGGTTTGTAGTGTGGAGGGGGTTGCTTATATTTAATGTTAAAAGCGTATTTAGCTTTGTGTAGGAGAAAAAGGTGGGATTCTCGCCACGTTTCACTAATGATTGTGCTTTTATATATACTCAGGCCATCTAGAATTTTGTCTGTAAGTTGAGGATGGGAGAAATATTTTGCCCATTTTTGGAAGGCCAAAGAGCTGTGCTTTTTGGAGTTAAGATCTTGTAGGCCTCTATGTAGATAGGATAGGGAATGTCTCTCGGTTCCTGGCTGAAGGAAGCGGTCAAATGGCGTTAACATTGATATTGTAGACACAAAGTTCAGATGCTTATGGGTATAGGAACGTATTTGTCCGTACATCAGAAAGTCCGATTTCGGTATGTTCCAATATCTATTCAACTCTAGGAGTGTCCACCAGCGGTTTTCTCTAATATTAAGTAGTTGACCTAAGGATTTGATACCTCTGGCCTCCCACCGAAGAAAGGCATTATGCTGCATCCCCGGTGAGAAGTCAGGTGTACCCCACAGGGGTAAGTATTTGGAAATTCTCCATGGGAGTTTAAATAGCTTACGTAGTTCCTTCCAGGTAACTATTGTGTCTCTGATCACTGTGTTGTGTTTTAGCCTAAGAGGGAGAGTGGAGCAAGAAGAGTGTAATAGCCCGGGAAGAGTCTAGGGTTCGGCTAGGGAGCTTTCAAGGTCGTAGTTAGAAAATTCCGAGGTATGGGACACCCAGTCTCGGATATGCCGTGTCATACATGCTAAGTTATATAACCTTATGTTGGGAAGGTTTAGTCCACCCAAATCTTTGGGTATCTGTAATTTGTGGAGGGCAATCCTGGGTTTTTTATTTCTCCACGTGAACCTGGCGATCTCTTTGTTGAGTAGTGTAATGTCTTTGTGTTTTAATAAGAATGGGAGGGTCTGCATGGGGTATAGTAGCTTGCCGAAAGTGATCATTTTAATTAAAGCGCTACGTCCTGAGAAGTTTAGGGGAAGATTGTGCCAGGAGCGCATTTGAGAGATCAGCTTAGGGATGAGAGAAGAGATATTTAATTGATATAGGGAGTGTGGATCTCTATTCAATTGTATACCAAGATATGTGACTAGCCCTTTCGTTATATGTACTTCTAATGGGTTAGGTGAGGGGACCTGGGCTTTAGATGAGAGGTAAAGTAATTCACTTTTAGATTGATTTATCTTAAATCCTGATTCTTTTCCCACTTCTGATATTATCTGGAGTATATTTGGGACTTGCGTGGTGGGGTCGGTTAAAAAAATAAGGATTTCATCTGCAAAGAGTGCTTGGGATACCCTGGTCTCTCCTACTGTGAATCCTGGTATGATAGAATCTATTAGTCTAGTGAGGGGTTCGAGAGCGATGTTGAAAAGTAGGGGTGAAAGGGGACACCCTTGTCTGGTGCCTCGTTGCAGTGGGAAGGGATCCGAGAGGAAGCCTGGGGTATGAATACGAGCTTTTGGTGTAGCATACATTAATCTAAAAAGATTGAGGAATTCTCCCGAGAATCTTATTTTATTAAGCTATTCCCAATTAACTGCATCAAATGCTTTCTGTGCATCAAGAAGCAGTATGGCTGTATTTTGGTGAGTAATGGGGTAGGCTTTTACTTGTTCCATAATCACTAGAAGTTTGCGGATGTTAGAAGTTGCTGACCTACCTCTGATGAATCCTGCTTGGTTGGTGTGAATGAGTTTGGGCATGAAGGTGGCTAGTCGGTCTGACATGAGCTTAGTAAGAATTTTGAGGTCCTGGTTTATGAGAGAGATGGGGCGATAAGACTCAGGTAGGGAGGGGTCTTTGTTTATTTTATGGATTAATTTGATATAGGTTTCATTGCCTGAGGGGATGAATTTTTTCACAGATAGTATATCATTATAAAGGGTTTCCAACGTGGGGGATATTTGCTTCTTAAGAATTTTATAAAATTCAGAGGATAGGCCGTCTGGTCCTGGGGCTTTATTATTTGCTAGGTTGGTGATGGTTGCCATTATTTCTTGGGCTGTGACCGGGGCATTTAGTAGTGCTAGTTCTTCTGCGTCAAGTTTAGGCAGGGTTATATTGTTAAGGATATGGGCACTATTTGTCTTATTACATGGTGATGGGGATTTATATAAATTGGCAAAGTATTGCTTAAAGATGTTGTTTATTTCTTTAGGGTGACTCTTTGGGGTGCCTGAATCGTCTTGTAGTGCTGATAGGGGAGGGATCGAATCCCCCTTTAGCTATGATTGCTAACAATCTTCCAGCTTTGTTGCCATACTTAAAGTATTGCAGTTTTTTGTATGGTAGTGTGTATATTTCTCTCATTTTGAGCCACTGGTCTGTTTAGGATTAAATTTTGAGCCACTGTGTTCTATTTTGAGTGGAGGGTGTACTTTTATAGGAGCGATAGGCTTCTCTGGACATTCGTACATATTTGTTATACTCTTGATTTGCTTTTCTTTTTTGCTGAAGTATATGCTAGGATGCGGCCTCTCAGCACTGCTTTGGCCATGTCCCAGAATAATTGTGGGGTATTCATATGTTTCTTTTTATCATGATAGTATTCTAGCCACCAGTTTTGAAGTAGTAGATGAAATTCTTCATCAGCATATAATTGAGTAGGAAAGCTCCAGAGAATATCGCTGCCTCTAGGATTTTGTTGTGAATATAGCTATTGTGGGCGAGTGATCTGAGATGAGAAGGTCCGATATAGTTGCATCTGTTAGCCTTTGAATTAATGAAGGGTTGACAAATAAATGGTCTATCCTTGAGAATGATGAATGTGGATGGGAGTAGAATGTAAACTCTCGATCATAAGGGTGGAGATATCGCCAAGTATCATGTAAAGAAAGAGTTTCAGCCATCTCTGCCAGTGGTGTGGCAGCATCTGGGGAGGGGGTTTTCCCTGTTTTTGTGTAGGTTTTATCTTCCATCGCATGCATAATATCATTAAAGTCCCCCCTATAATTAAATTGGAGTGCAGGTGTTGCGATATAATAGGGAGCAGCTTCTGAAAGAAATCTTTTTTGCCCTCATTTGGTCCATATATATTGAAAATAACTACTGTGTCACCGGGTAGCCTGATGCGTACAGCCGAACATCTGCCCTGAGTATCGCAGTATATTGAATCTGCTTGGCATTGTAATTTTTTACTTATTAAGATGAGAACTCCTCCTTTTTTTGTTTTGGGTAGGTGATCCCAAACAATGAGCTACCCATTTTTTTTTTTTCATGTAGTTAAGTTCATGCGACTTTAAATGAGTCTCTTGAAGTAAGGCAACATCTACGTCAAGGGATTTAAGGTGACGCAGAACTTGGGCTCTTTTAATTGGGGATCTAAGTCCCTTTATATTCCAGGATATTACTTTCATTACTGATTTGTTTAGTTATGCATACAATTTGGTCGGCGTTCAGCTATAGGCACCAGGCCAATCATATATTGAGATGCAATTCTAGTATGGGAGACATACATGCAATCTTTGTATTTTATGTTTAGAAGTAACCCCTGAGAGAGCAAAGACCAAAACCCCGTATTATAAAAGAACGTTATCAGGCAGGTGCATAGAGACACCACAAACATGGTGATATATGTGGATACGGCTGGTAGTGGCTGCAGCCGTTGGTGAAAAAAAACAGGTAAAATAAACAGTCAGTGGTAACTGAATAAGAATACGTAGAATAGCATCATTCACATACAGGACTTCGCTTCTTCCCTGCATCCACTAGGCATCTTAGCTTCCGAAGCCTGAAATCTAGTTACCCACTACAGCAGTATGATAATCATGACAGACAGTATGGCAGGTAAGTAAAGGGAAAGGGAAGTGAAGATAGAAAGGAGAATACTGCCCTGATGCGCTGTAGACAAGTTCGTTCACTCTGGGTCTTTTTGAGGAGACTTAGATGGCGAGCGATTCTGTGGGTGAGCAGTTTTGCGTGAGGAGGAAGGATTCGAGTGGTTAGCCATCAGATACTTGTCTGCATCTTTGGGGCTTTTGAAAAGGTGAGTTTGACCGTCCTCTTCGGTGATTCTAAGCACTGCAGGGTAAAAGAGAGCAAATTTGATCTTTTTTAGTACCAGAAAGGTGCACGCCTTGGTAAAAGATTGTCTCTTTTTGGTCACTTCCAAGAAATAGTCATTGAATAAGCGGATCCTGGATTCCATATAGGACAGAGGAGCATTGCCAGCTTTGAATGCACGCAGTATTTTAGCCTTGGCCCCATAATCCAAGTATCGTGCCATCACTACTCTAGGAGGGAATCTCGAGGTAGAAGTGCGGGGAGGTCCAACTCTATGTGCTCTCTCGATTTTAAATTCTCCTGTCAGCTTTAGTAGTTGAGGCAGATTTGTTTCACAGAACTCGGTCAGCGTGTCGGGACCGCATGTTTCAGGGAGGCCTACTATACGTATGTTGTTCCACCTCGACCTGTTTTCTAGGTCCTCGATTCTGTTGTGGAATGTCCTATTTTGCCTGGTAATAGTCTATAGTATGGAACGCTTTATCAAGGTCATCCTCACACTGTGTAATGCGCTGTTCAGCTTCATTCAATCTAGCGGAGTGAGCGTGCAGCTCTTGGTTTATGCCTGTGAGGGCCTTAGATATGGCCGCTTCCACGGTGGATTGGAGCTCTGGCGCTAGGATTCTCATGACCTCTTGTGCCATATTTTTGTAATTTATGTGGGGAGATGCACCCTTACCATCTTCCGATGGGGCGTCTGATTCCTCGTCCCATTCTGGCTGTGAGAAGCGGTCATGAGATCTTAGGCCGCGTTTCCGCGAAGCTGGCGCCATCTTGTCTCTGGAACGAGTGTCAGCTTGTTCGTGATCTTTGCGGGCGGATCGTGTCAGGTAACGTTCCATTATGAGCCTACTTTGGTGAGCGATAGTATGAGCCGCTCGGAAATGTGAATGCCGGGCGATTTGGAGAGGTTTTCCCGCTGCAGTGGGTCAGGCTTGTCGGTGCTCCGCTCTCGTCCTCCTTACATGCAGGCGCCGGAACCGGAAGTCTCCGCAACATCACTTTTTTCAGAGTCTCTTTAACTGTGGCTATTTTGAAGCCAATCCTGATGTCATTTCAGGCTTCACCCAATCAAGCTGCATTAGTTAAGGCTGAGGAGAAGTAGAGAAGCAACAAAAGGAAAGCCCTGCAACTTACTTTTTGTGTACCAAATTTTGTGTGTACCAAATAAGTCAGGTAAACTGGGCAATGATCCTTTATCTACAAGAAAAGTAATAGTGATTTTAACTTTTGGATTGCCTTATTACTTGTTTACCAGATGAAAATAAAGCTTTTTTTATTTTATACCCGACCGTTACTTTAAAATACCACAGGCTATCTGTAGTAGAATACCGATATTCTACTACTTAATTTAATTAACATATTGGAACCTGCTATTTGAAGCCACAGTTGCTGCCCCTGCATACACTATAATAGTGGTTTCCCTTTTAAAAAGGTGGCCACCTGCACCCTTATCAACTGCTCCGAACTAAGCAACTTAGCCTAAAGGGGCATACAGACATGCGACTAAAGTCGTTGGTAACGAACGACTAACGATCGTTTATAACGACGATCGTTACAAAATAACCGCTAACGATCGTTAAGGGTAACGATCAGCGACTGAAGTCGTTGCAAACTGGAAATCCGTCCTGGCGGATTTTTTGTAACGACGATCGTTAGCAAAAGTACGTGTGTATGCTGATCGTTACAAAAACGATCGTTCGTTAAGTACCGTACATGCGCAGACAGAGAGAGAGAGACAGAGAGATGTATATAGATATATATATATATATATATATATATATATATATATATAGATGTAGATAGATGTATAGAGATATATAGATATATGTTGACATAGATAGAGATATATCTATCTATATCTCTCTCTCCCTGTGTGTGTATATATATATATATATATATATATATATATATATATATATATATATATATATATATATATATATATATATATATATATATATATATATATATATATATATATATGTATGTACGCAACTTCCTCTTTCCTACTGGCCATTAACAATGACGTTCGTTCCGGGTTCATTGATCTGAATAACGTTTAGCATACTAGATGCGCTGTATCATACCTTCGTCACTTCCGCATCGTTCGTTCGGAAACGATCTGATCGTTTCCCACTTTCAACACCTCTTTACTAACGACCTTTTCATTTCTCTCCTTAATTGATCGTTCGTCGTTGCTTACGAACGATCGTTATCGCATGTCTGTACGTAGCTTTAAGCTTGCACGTTGTGGTTTAAAATGATCTGTAATTAAAGGAGCGCTATGACAAAAACCTGTACATTTTAAAATGTGTACACATGCAAATAAGATATCCCGTAGTAATGTGCACTCTTAATGACTTTCTATGTAGCTGTTACTTAGGGCCCGTTTCCACTTGTGCGGTGTGAATTGGTCGCGGAAAACGCAAAACGAATTTGCACGCGTATGCAAATTTATACGCAAATTCGCTGGCATTTTCGCATGTTAGTAAGTGTGCGAATTTAACCATGTCAGTGCCTGTGTGCTTTTACATTGATTTTATTCGAAAACGCATGTGAATGTCCTATTAAATACATTGCATGCGAATCTCATAGCAGTCTGCGAATTCTGCGGGGTGTACTGTGCAGATTTTTTTCTGCACAGAAAAAAACGCTCGGAAATTCTGACAAGTGGAAACGGGCCCATCCACTGGTATTGTCTATGCGAATCTGCATGTAGGAAACGCATGCAGATTCGCTCTAGTGGAAACGGGCCCTTACAGTATGTTTCATTAACCACTTCAGCCTTCAGTGTGTTTACACCTTATGCATCCAAGCTATTTTCACATTTGTGCTCCTCCCATTCATTCACTAATAACCTTATCGCTACTCACATCTAAATGATCTATATCTTGTGTTTTTTCGCCACCAATTAGGCTTTTGGGAGGTGGTATTTGTTTTCAGTAATTACTTTATTTTCTATGCATTTTAAATGGAAAAATGAGGGGGAAAGTGAAAAAGTACACTTTTTCTTCACTCCTATGGTTTTAAAATAAACAATGCTATTCTAGATAAAACGCACACATTTCATTTGCCTATTTGTCCTGGTAATCCCAACATTAACCACATAATGATCGCCTACAGCCGATGGGCGGCGGCAAAGGCTGGGCCTAAACTACCACAATACGCCCATCGGCGGCGGCTCGTTATGTGGCTGCTGGCCGGGGATCGCGCGCTGTTATGCGCACATCCTCCGGCAATAGGCTCCGCCCACCTGCGACGTCAACCCGCCGCCGGCCAATTGGAAGCGCCGGCGGGTTGTTAACTCCATGATCGCCGCATAGGAAGCGTATAATACGCTTTGTAATGTATACAAAGCGTATTATACAGGCTGCCTCCTGCCCTGGTGGTCCCAGTGATCGAGGGACCACCAGAGCAGGCTGCAGCCCTCACTGTCTGCACACACACACACACACACACACACACACACACACACACACACACACACACACACACACACACACACACACACACACACACACACACACACACACACACTGATCTGCTCCCCCCCCGCCCTCTGATCGCCCACAGCACTCCTCCTGTCACCCCCTAGGACACCTACCCATCAGATCAGACCCTAATTTGCCCCGTGTGGGCTCCTGATCACTCGGCCAAACCCTCAGACCCCCTTCTGATCACCTCCCCAGTGCATTGATGGCTCACCCCCTGAGACACCCATCAATCACCACCTGTCACCCCCTAGCACTCCTATCCATCAGATCAGGCCCTAATCTGCCCCCTGCGGGCTTCTGATCACCCGGCCAAACCCTCACCCGCCCCACCGCAGTGACAGAATTTTTTTCTTTCTGATCACTGCTGGTCTCTACGACTTAATTGTCGCTGAGACCAACCGTTATGCCACACAATACACAATCACCAATCCAAGAAGCTACCATGCTCAGCCTTTTTGGTGGAAACCACTCCAAGTTTCCGAACGTAACATTTTTGGGGGCCTTCTCCTTAACATGGGTCTAGTCAAAAAGAATGTATTGCGGTCTTATTGGTCTACGCACCCAATACATCACATGCCCATGTTCTCTGCTGCCATGTCCAGGTCACGATTTGAGAACATCCTGCGCTTCATGCACTTCAGTGCCAATACAACCTGTCATCTAAGAGGCCACCCTGCTTATGACAGTTTCCACAAAATTCGGCCCCTCATAGACCACCTGTCATCAAAATTTGCAGATGCTTATACCCCTGAACATTCATTTTGAGGCATTTGGTTTCCACACTACTCCTCACGGTTTTGAGCCCCTTAAATGCCAGGGCAGTATAGGAACCCCACCATGTGACCCCATTTTAGAAAGTAGACACCCCAAGGTATTCAGTTAGGTGTATGATGAGTTTATAGAATTTTTTTTTTTTGTCACAAGTTAGTGGAAAATGGCACTTCAATGTGAAAAGAAACAAACAGTAAAAATCAATTTTCGCTAACTTGTGACAAAATGTGTTTTGGGTTGTACTTTTACACATACCCATGCTGGGTGGGAGAAATATCTCTGTAAATGAGATTTTTTTCACACACAATTGTCCATTTACAGAGATATTTCTCCCACCCAGCATGGGTATGTGTAAAAATACACCCCAAAACACATTATACTATTTCTCCTGAGTACGGCGATACCACATGTGACACTTTTTTTCAGCCTACGTGCGCTAAGCGGCCCAACGTCCTATTCACAGGTCATTTTGTGGCATTTGGTTTCTAGACTACTCCTCACGGTTTAGGGCCCCTAAAACGCCAGGGCAGTATAGGAACCCCACAAGTGACCCCATTTTAGAAAGACACCCCAAGGTATTCCGTTAGTAGTATGATGAGTTCATAGAACATTTTATTTTTTGTCACAAGTTAGTGGAAAATGACACTTTGTGAAAAAAAAAAAACAATAAAAAAGAATTTCCGCTAACTTGACAAAAACAAAATCTTCTATGAACTCACCATACTACTAACGGAATACCTTGGGGTGTCTTCTTTATAAAATGGGGTCACTTGCGGGGTTCCTATACTGCCCTGGCATTTTAGGGGCCCTAAAGCGTGAGTAGTCTAGAAACCAAATGCCTTAAAATGACCTGTGAAATCCTAAAGGTACTCATAGGACGTTGGGCCTCTTAGCGCACCTAGGCTGCAAAAAAGTGTCACATGTGGTATCGCTGTACTCATGAGAAGTAGTAGAATGTGTTTTGGGTTGTAGTTTTACACATACTCATGCTGGATGGGAGAAATATCTCTGTAAATGACAATTTATTTTTTTTTACACTCAATTGTCCATTTCCAGAGATATTTCTCCCACCCAGCATGGGTATGTGTAAAAATACACTACAAAACACATTATACTACTTCTCCAGAGTACGGCGATACTACAGTGTGACAATTTTTTTGCAGCCTAGGTGCGCTAAGGGTCCCAACGTCCTATGAGTATCTTTAGGATTTCACAGGGCATTTTGAGGCTTTTGGTTTCTAGACTACTCCTCACGGGTTTAGGGCCCCTAAAATGCCAGGGCAGTATAGGAACCTCACAAGTGACCCCATTTTAGAAAGAAGACACCCCAAGGTATTCCGTTAGGTGTATGGTGAGTTCATAGATTTTATTTTTTGTCACAAGTTAGCGGAAAATGACACTTTGTGACAAAAATTTCTGCTAACTTGTGACAAAAAAAAAAAAATGAAATCTGCCACAGACTCACCATGCCCCTCTCTGAATACTTCAGGGTGTCTACTTTCCAAAATGGGGTAATTTGTGGGGTGTGTTTACTGTCCTGGCATTTTGGGGGGTGCTAAATTGTAAGCACCCCTGTAAAGCCTAAAGGTGCTCATAGGACTTTGGGCCCCTTAGCGCACCTAGGCTGCAAAAAGGGGTCACGTGGTATCGCCATACTCAGGAGCAGTAGTATAATGTGTTTTGGAGTGTATTTTTACACATACCCATGCTAGGTGGGAGAAATATCTCTGCAAATGAGATTTTTTTCACACACAATTGTCCATCTACAGAGATATTTCTCCCACCCAGCATGGGTATGTGTAAAAATACACCCCAAAACACATTATACTACTTCTCCAGAGTACGGCGATACCACGTGTGACACTTTTTTGCAGCCTAGGTGCGCTAAGGGGCCCAATGTCCTATGAGTACCTTTAGGATTTCACAGGTCATTTTCAGGCATTTGGTTTCTAGACTATTCCTCACGCTTTAGGGCCCCTAAAATGCCAGGGCAGTATAGGAACCCCACGAGTGAACCCATTTTAGAAAGAAAACACCCCAAGGTATTCCGTTAGGAGTATGATGAGTTCATAGAAGATTTTATTTTTTGTCACAAGTTAGCAGAAATTGATTTTTATTGTTTTTTTCACAAACTTGTGACAAAAAATAAAATCTTCTATGAACTCCTCATACTCCTAACGGAATACCTTGGGGTGTTTTCTTTCTAAAATGGGTTCACTCGTGGGGTTCCTATACTGCCCTGGCATTTTAGGGGCCCTAAAGCGTGGGGAATAGTCTAGAAACCAAATGCCTGAAAATGACCTGTGAAATCCTAAAGGTACTCATAGGACATTGGGCCCCTTAGCGCACCTAGGCTGCAAAAAAGTGTCACACGTGGTATCGCCGTACTCTGGAGAAGTAGTATAATGTGTTTTGGGGTGTATTTTTACACATGCCCATGCTGGGTGGGAGAAATCTCTCTGTAAATGGACAATTGTGTGTGAAAAAAATCTCATTTGCAGAGATATTTCTCCCATACCCATGGGTATGTGTAAAAATACACTCCAAAACACATTATACTACTGCTCCTGAGTATGGCGATACCACGTGACCCCTTTTTGCAGCCTAGGTGCGCTAAGGGGCCCAAAGTCCTATGAGCACCTTTAGGCTTTACAGGGGTGCTTACAATTTAGCACCCCCCAAAATGCCAGGACAGTAAACACACCCCACAAATTACCCCATTTTGGAAAGTAGACACCCCGAAGTATTCAGAGAGGGGCATGGTGAGTCTGTGGCAGATTTCATTTTTTTTTTTGTCACAAGTTAGCAGAAATTGAAACTTTTTTTTTTTTGTCTCAAAGTGTCATTTTCCGCTAACTTGTGACAAAAAATAAAATCTTCTATGAACTCACCATGCATCTTAGTGAATACTTTGGGATGTCTTCTTTCCAAAATGGGTCATTTGGGGGGTATTTATACTATCCTGGACTTTTAGCACCTCATGAAACATGACAGCTGCTCAGAAAAGTCAGAGATGCTTCAAAATGGGAAAATTCACTTTTTGCACCATAGTTTGTAAACACTATAACTTTTACCCAAACCAATAAATATACACTGAATGTTTTTTTTTTAATCAGACATGTAGCACAATGAATTTGGACAAAAATGTATATAGAAATTTTACTTTATTTGAAAAATGTCAGCACAGAAAGTTAAAAAAATCAGTTTAACAAAATTCATGTTTTTTTTGATGAATATAATAAAAACTAAAAATCGCAGCAGCAATCAAGTAGCACCAAAAGAAAGCTTTGTTAGTGACAAGAAAAGGAGGTAAAATTCATTTAGATAGTAGGTTGTATGATCGAGCAATAAACCGTTAAAGCTGCAGTGGTCTGAATCGAAAAAAAAAGCTCTGGTCCTTAATGGGCGAAAAGACTGTGATCCTCAAGTGGTTAAAATTATATCCCTAGTGCAATGTATGGGGATAATATATTATTTTAAATTCTGTCACTTTTTCTTTTTACAAGCTTTTTATTTTAGTACAGAAAATATGAAAATAAAAATGGTATTGCTTTTAACTCTGTATGTAAAAAATAATTCACATGACCTAGGCCTTCAGCTCTCCAACATACCAAATTCTATTCTCTCACTTGTCACAGTTAAAAGGATGCCCTACATACAGAATCACACAGCTTTTTAGGCAGACAGCAGATTAACCACAGACAGTACCAATTCATTTTTCAAAGCCATTTTTTGCATGAAAAGTAATACAGCCATTCTTTCTTAGCAAAGCCCATGGAGCATCTGAACAATCAAGGAAAGACATAAATGTCACCATTCAGAAAACTAGAGACTCAGGCGTACTCAGATACAGGTTGTCCCCGGTTAACGAACGAGATAGGGACTGTAGGCTTGTTCTAAACCTGAATCTGTCCTTAAGTCGGGATGCTGTGCTATCTCTGTCCCCTGTGCTTCCAGTGTCCCCCTCTGTGTCTCTCGTGCTCCCCCCTCTGTGTCTCTGCCCCCTAATGCAGAGTATGCGCAGCGGAAAGCGCAACAAGTCTCACTTGCTTCCAGGGCGGCTCTGGGCCACTCAGCGGTGTCCTCTCACCCCTCAATGTTCTTCCCGGCGGCTTCACTAGGGTCGCGTAATGATGCAATCAGGAGACCCCGCGGCTCCTTCTGATTGCATCATTACGCGACGCTAGTGAAGCCGCCAGGAGGAACATTGAGAGTGAGAGGATGCCACTGATTGGCCCAGAGCCGCCCTGGAAGCAGGTGAGACTTGTTGTTGCGCCTTCCGCTGCGCATACTCTGCATTAGGTAATTTGGTTCCAGGGGTAGTCCCCGGGCTACGTGACATCATCGCGGCAGGTCGGCGGGCGTTGGTATCGGCGGGTTGTTCGTAGGTTGGGCGTTCGTTACCCCGGGACTACCTGTATAGATATTTTGCAACATTTGGACTGATGCGGTTTTGCTGAAATTGCACCAAAACTTTGAAAATGGTATTTCTTTACAGTTTTTTTTCACTTTGGCACTAAAAAAAATTTACATGACATAGATTTAAGCTCTCAAAGACCCCAAATTCTATTCTCTCACTTGTCACGGTTAAAATGATGCCCTACATCCCTGATCAGATAGATTTTTGGGCACACAGCAGACTGTTAACCACGAGCAGCACCAATTGATTTTTCAAAGCAATTGTTTGCATCAAAAGTAATATAGTCATTCTTTCTTAGCCAAGCCCATGGAGCATCTCAACAGTCAAGGAAAGCCATAAATGTCATCATTCAGAAAACTAGAGACCCAGGCCTCCCCAGATATACAGATTTTGTAACATTTGGACTGATGCGGTTTTTCTGAAATTGCACCAAAACTTTGAAAATGGTGTTTCTTTACAGTTTTTTTCACTTTGGCACTTAAAAAAATTAACATGATATAGATCTAAGCTTTCAGGACCAGGGCAAACCTATTGAAACTCACCCTCAGAGGTCTAGCAGGCAGCAAATTCCGAAGTAGAAGAGTAATAGAATCAGTCCTAAAGTCAGTAGTTAGAGAATGCTCGTCAGCCAATCCAAATGTCAGAAGCCCAGCTCGTGGTCAGTAGAGTAGTAAAAATAAGTTTGAACAGAATGAAAGCCAAGAGGCCAGTACTCGTGTCTTTTAACCTTCCTGGCGGTAAGCCCGAGCTGGGCTCGGGCCATGCCGCGCAGGAGTATTTCTCAGGCCCTGCTGGGTCGATTTTCGTAATTTTTTTCTTTTGTTGCACGCAGCTAGCACTTTGCTAGCTGTGTGAACTCTCCGATCGCCGCCGATTCTCCTCCGCTCGCCGCGTTAGAGGGTGTGTCCCCCCCCCAGCCCCTGCGCAGCCTGGCCAATCAGTGCCAGGCAGCGCTGAGGGGTGGATCGGGACGCGCCCGTCGCCATGGGGGAAGCCCTAATGTAAATCCCATTCAGAACGGGATATCCTGACGGGCCTGATTACCGGAGGCGATCGGAGGGGGTGGGGGGATGCCGCTGCTCAGCGGCTGTCATGTAGCTAGCGCTAAGCTAGCTACATGATTTAAAAAAATAAATTTAAAAAACTGCTACGCTGCCTCACTGGCGGTTTTAATTGACCACCAGGGAGGTTAATGCTAGGGTATGGGCGCAATTCTACCCCAAAAAAATCTGGATGGAGTTTGTATGTGCTCTTTCTGTAGATTTCCTACAAGCTCTCCAGTTTCCCTTCACATCCCAGAATCCTGTTGGTAGGCGAGTTGGGTTTGGGTAGGGTAGGTATTGGGTTGTAAAACTCACTAAGGGAATGTCCGTGAAAAATATATAACCATTTTCAGAAGCTGGATAAAAAAAAAAAAAACCTCTAAAAACAGTGATTTCTCAAAACCGTTCAAAATGCATCGTCCTGGCCGTGACCTTTTCTTGTTCCGTTTTTGGCACAAACTCTGCATTTCTTTTGGGAGTATTTTTTTCCTGGAGTAGAGGGAAGTGTTAAGGGATAGTGCTTCTGAAGCCTCACAACTGCATCTACACCCTGTTGGTTTATCCTCTCACGTGTATGGCCCGATTAAAAAAATGAGGGAGTTATTAATTTCCTTCAAAAATGGTAAAAATGAGCCTACATTTCCAGATTTTTGGGTGATCACGTATGCATTGTATATGGCCATTTGTATTAAGTATATGGCCACCTTCTTATACCAGGCCCTTGTCTTTCTCAGAACGAGGTATGGAGCCAACATTTGGTCCGAAAAGTCAATGGCTCCCATATGTTTATTGTACTCCAGAATGGCTTCAGGTTTCTCTATCTGCTCTCTCTGTGATGTCACTCTTCTGGTAGCCTCGTTGTGAATAGTTGTCAATATCAGCACATCGCTCTTGTCTTAAAGCGCAAGGAGCTCATTGCTTCTGAGGCTGTGTTGCTATCCCTTTTTTAATTTTTTCCCGGTCACCTCCAGAGGCAGACCAATGCGATTGGGCCTTACAGTTCCACAGGCTACAGTCTGCTATGAAAACAGGTGTTTAAAAAGTGGTACACTGACATAAAAGTTGTCAGTGTACAGATGGTAGCATTAACCACTTCACCCCCGCCAGTACGAATTTCTCCGTCCCTTTTTCCATCCTTTCACCCCCAGGGACGGAGAAATACGTACTTTCCGCGCTCCCGTTCGCTCTAGCGCACACTCCCGCTCGTAAACACGCCGCCGGCCGCTCGCCCGGAGATCAGTGAACGGGAAAATCCATTCCCGTTCATTGATCTAAGCCCCGCAATGATCCGCTGCTTCTCCGATAAGCAGCGCGATCATTGTGAAAAAAAAAACAACTTTCCCAGCCTCCTAGTACTTCCTCCAAGCGTCCAGAAGGACGCTTGGAGGTCGCATTAAACAAAACGTTACTGTTGCCATCTTGTGGCCAAATAGTAAAACTACACCCTAAAGCATTTTTCACATACAAATACATTACTTATACACAAAAAATTAACTCATTACCTCCCACACTCCCCATTTTTTTTGTTTTTTTTTGTAATTAAAAAAAAAATTAAATTTACAATTAAAAAAAATACATAAATAGTTACCTTAGGGACTGAGCTTTTTAAATATTTGTCAGGGGGGTACAACACTTACTTTATAAACTATGGGCTCGTAATTAGGGATGGACGCAAAACTGAAAAAAAATGCACCTTTATTTCCAAATAAAATATTGGCGCCAAACATTGTGATAGGGACATAATTTAAACGGTTTTATAACCGGGACAAATGGGCAAATACATTTCATGGGTTTTAATTACAGTAGCATGCATTATTTAAAAACTATAATGGCCGAAAACTGAAAAATGAATTTTTTCCCACATTTTTCCTATTTTCCCATTAAAACATATTTAGAATAAAATAATTCTTGGCATAATGTCCCCCACCTAAAGAAAGCCTAATTGGTGGCGGAAAAAACAAGATATAGATCATTTAATTGTGATAAGTAATGATAAAGTTATAGACTAATGGAAGGAGCGCTGAAAGGTGAAAATTGCTCTGGGCTCAAGGGGTAAAACCCCTCAGTGGTGAAGTGGTTAAGGGGTTAATTAGGTCAAACACTATTTTTCCCTTGCTACCCATGTAAGGTGGGCACCCCTCAGGCTCCAGCTGACCATTTTTGCCTTTGTACACTCTGAAGGTATAAGTATATAGCCTGTCTTACTCTCACAGAGTTTGTATACCTTGACCCCATAGGTGCGCGTTTATTGGGAATATACTGCCTGATCCCCAGCCTGCCATAAAACGGAATGAGGGACTCATCTATAGCAATATGTTTTTCTGGCATATAGACCTCTCTAAATGCATCATTTTAGGCGACTGAAAAGAGGCCTTAATTTAAAGAGGCGGTCATGGTCTGGATCATCCCTACGCAGTTGTTGGGAGTTGTCATTAAAATGCAGACACTTCAGTAGCAACTCATATCTCTCTTTGGTCATAGTTGCTGAACAGATGGGTGTGGAAATGGCAGGATCCCTACTCCAGTAGTCTCGCAGCTGTGGGCCTCCAAGTATTAAATCAGACAGTGGGGTTGGCAGCAATAAATTGGGCAGCATACAGGTTGGTCTGATCTACAATAAATTGTAGGAAGTCCTCGGTAATGAAAAGACCAACAAATCTATAGCCCTTAAATTTGTGGTGGGTACCAATACCCCACTAGATGGGGTAAATATGGGGATATCTGGCGCCACCATGCAAGGAGGTGACCACTGGGCTTGGGTGATCTCCATTGGTACCTGTTGCCTGTTAGTTGCCCTTGGGCCTGAGTATGCCCTCCTCCTGGCTGCCCTCCATCTACTGCCCTCATTGCCTGCTGTGCTGGGACCTGGCTGCCCCTCATCAGCCAAACTGTCTAAAGGGTCCCTATGCTGCTCCTCCTCTCCATCAATCCTTGGCCTGCTAACTGGCAGCTCTGTTGACTCCGAGCTTGTGTCGGAAAGTGAGTTAGTCTTCCACAGGGAGCCACTCACTGCCTGATGACCCCTCCTTGCTGGTGCTGCTACGCTGCATAAAGGCGCAATTACAAATACCAACTGTGTGACAGGCACAGCATTCATTTACAGTGATTTTTATTTTGTGACACACATACAGGATCTTCTCAAAAAATTTGCATATTGTGATAAAGTTCATTATTTTCTGTAATGTACTGATAAACATTAGACTTTCATATATTTTAGATTCAAATACACACAACTGAAGTAGTTCAAGCCTTTTATTGTTTTAATATTGATGATTTTGGCATACAGGTCATGAAAACCCAAATTTCCTATCTCAAAATAGCATATTTCATCTGACCAATAAAATAAAAGTGTTTTTAAAACAAAAAAAGTCAACCTTCAAATAATTGTCCAGTTATGCACTCAATACTTGGTTGGGAATCCTTTTGCAGAAATGACTGCTTCAATGCGGCGTGGCATGGAGGCACTGCTCAGGTGTTATGGAGGCCCAGGATGCTTCGATAGCGGCCTTAAAGAGACTCCGTAACAAAAATTGCATCCTGTTTTTTATCATCCTACAAGTTCCAAAAGCTATTCTAATGTGTTCTAGCTTACTGCAGCACTTTGTACTATCACAGTCTCTGTAATAAATCAACTTATCTCTCTCTTGTCAGACTTGTCAGTCTGTGTCTGGAAGGCTGCCAAGTTCTTCAGTGTTGTGGTTCTGCTATGAACTCCCCCTTCCAGGCCCCTCTATGCACACTGCCTGTGTGTTATTTAGATTAGAGCAGCTTCTCTCTTATCTTTTACAAGCTGGATAAATCGTCCTCTGAGCTGGCTGGGCTTTCACATAGTGAGGAATTACAGACAAGGGCAAAGCTGTTTGCAGGAAGAAAAGAGCAGCCTGAAACTTCAGTGCATGAGAGATGCAGGGGGAAAGAAACACACGATCTCTTGAGATTCAAAAGGAAGGCTGTATACAGCCTGCTTGTGTATGAATGTATTTTCTATGTGTGGACATACTGTACATCAACCTACTTCCTGTTTTGGTGGCCATTTTGTTTGTTTATAAACAAACTTTTTAAAACTGTTTTTAACCACTTTTAATGCGGCGGGGAGCGGCGAAATTGTGACAGAGGGTAATAGGAGATGTCCCCTAACACACTGGTATGTTTACTTTTGTGTGATTTTAACAATACAGATTCTCTTTAAGCTCATCCAGCGTGTTGGGTCTTGCGTCTCTCAACTTTCTCTTCACAATATCCCACAGATTCTCTATGGGGTCAGGAGAGTTGGCAGGCCAATTGAGCACAGCAATACCATGGTCAGTAAACAATTTACCAGTGGTTTTGGCACTGTGAGCAGGTGCCAGGTCGTGCTGAAAAATGAAATCTTCATCTCCATAAAGCTTTTCAGCAGATGGAAGCATGAAGTGCTCCAAATTCTTCTGATAGCTAGCTGCATTGACCCTGCCCTTGATAAAACAGTGGACCAACACCAGCAGCTGACATGGCACACCAGACCATCACTGACTGTGGGTACTTGACACTGGACTTCAGGCATTTTGGCATTTCCCTCTCCCCAGTCTTCCTCCAGACTCTGGCACCTTGATTTCCGAATGACATGTAAAAGTTGCTTTCATCCGAAAAAAAAGTACTTAGGACCACTGAGCAACAGTCCAGTGCTGCTTCTCTGTAGCCCAGGTCAGGCACTTCTGCCGCTGTTTCTGGTTCAAAAGTGGGTTCATACTTCCATCTGCTGAAAAGCTTTATGGAGATGATTTAATTTTTCAGCACGACCTGGCACCTGCTCACAGTGCCAAAACCACTGGTAAATGGTTTACTGACCATGGTATTACTGTGCTCAATTGGCCTGCCAACTCTCCTGACCTGCACCCCATGGAGAATCTGTGGGATATTGTGAAGAGAAAGTTCAGAGACGCAAGACCCAACACTCTGGATGAGCTTAAGGCCGCTATCGAAGCATCCTGGGCCTCCATAACACCTGAGCAGTGCCACAGGCTGATTGCCTCCATGCCACGCCACATTGAAGCAGTCATTTCTGCAAAAGGATTCCCAACCAAGTATTGAGTGCATAACTGGACAATTATTTGAAGGTTGACTTTTTTTGTTTTTAAAAACACTTTTCTTTTATTGGTCGGATGAAATATGCTAATTTTTTGAGATAGGAAATTTGGGTTTTCATGAGCTGTATGCCAAAATCATCAATAAGAAAAACAATAAAAGGCTTGAACTACTTCAGTTGTGTGTAATGAATCTAAAATATATGAAAGTCTAATGTTTATCAGTACATTACAGAAAATAATGAACTTTATCACAATATGCTAATTTTTTGAGAAGATCCTGTATATATACCACTGTGCATATGCTGGGGGGACACTCGGGCTTGTGCAACAAATTCAGCTTTGGCGGGTACTGTCTGTAGTACTACACATGCTTTCTTTTAATTAACTTTTATAGTAGAGTTCAGGACAACAGTTTTGAGCTGCAGATGTATTTTAGAAGCGTGTTAGTCTGTCAATACAAGTGCCTTTGCTTTGGGCAATAAACGAATGTAAAACATGTACTTGCAAATTGCTGCTATCTGAACGTTGCAAAACTTTTGTTGCAAAGGTATTAAATGCCAGACATTTCCATTGACCTTGTGATATACCTATAAGGCTAGAAACCCACTAGGAGAGCTTTTCTGAGCGCTTTGTGATTTGAAAAGCTCTAGCTAATGCAATGCTATGGGTGTGATCCCACTTGAGTGATGTGATTTTATAAAAATCCCCCATAGCATTGCATTACCAAGAGCTTTTTCAAATCACTCACGCTTACAAAGCGCTCCCAGTGGGTTTCTGGCCTTAGAGGTGATAGAAGTGGAAACTGCAGAGTGGAGCTCAGCAATGCCTCAGTCATGCCTCAGTCAATTGTCTTCTTCCAAATAATGCTTTTGTTCTGGACCATAAAGCCGATGCATTTTTCACCCTCGGCTTATACTCGAGTCAATTACTTTTTCCTATATTTTTGTGTAAAATTTGGGAGGCCGGCTTATACTTGGGTCGGCTTTAAGTAGTGCTCCTTAACCACTTGAGGACCTAGGGCTTTCTACCCCTTAAGGACCGGCCACTTTTTTTCCATTCAGACCACTGCAGCTTTCACGGTTTATTGCTCGCTCATACAACCTACCACCTAAATGAATTTTGGCTCCTTTTCTTGTCACTAATAAAGCTTTCTTTTGGTGCTATTTGATTGCTCCTGCGATTTTTACTTTTTATTATATTCATCAAAACACATGAATTTTGGCAAAAAAATGATTTTTTTAACTTTCTGTGCTGACATTTTTCAAATAAAGTAAAATTTCTGTATATATGCAGCGCGAAAAATGTGGACAAACATGTTTTTGATAAAAAAAAAAACCCATTCAGTGTATATTTATTGGTTTGGGTAAAAGTTATAGCGTTTACAAACTATGGTGCAAAAAGTGAATTTTCCCATTTTCAAGCATCTCTGACTTTTCTGACCCCCTGTCATGTTTCATGAGGGGCTAGAATTCCAGGATAGTATAAATACCCCCCAAATGACCCCATTTTGGAAAGAAGACATCCCAAAGTATTCACTGAGAGGCATAGTGAGTTCATAGAAGATATTATTTTTTGTCACAAGTAAGCAGAAAATGACACTTTGTGAGAAAAAAAAAAGAAAAAAGTTTCCATTTCTTCTAACTTGCGATAAAAAAAAAAATGAAATCTGCCACGGACTCACCATGCCCCTCTCTGAATACCTTGAAGGGTCTACTTTCCAAAATGGGGTCATTTGTGGGGTGTGTTTACTGTCCTGACATTTTGGGGGGTGCTAAATTGTAAGCACCCCTGTAAAGCCTAAAGGTGCTCATTGGACTTTGGACCCCTTGGCGCAGTTAGGCTGCAAAAAAGTGCCACACATGTGGTATTGCCGTACTCAGGAGAAGTAGTATAATGTGTTTTGGGGTGTATTTTACACATACCCATGCTGGGTGGGAGAAATATCTCTGTAAATGACAATTTGTTAATTTTTTTTACACACAATTGTCCATTTACAGAGATCTTTCTCCCACTCAGCATGGGTATGTGTAAAAATACACCACAAAACACATTATACTACTTCTCCTGAGTACGGCGATACCACATGTGTGGCACTTTTTTGCACCCTAACTGCGCTAAAGGGCCCAAAGTCCAATGAGTACCTTTAGGATTTCACAGGTCATTTTGAGAAATTTCGTTTCAAGACTACTCCTCACGGTTTAGGGCCCCTAAAATGCCAGGGCAGTATAGGAACCCCACTAATGACCCCATTTTAGAAAGAAGACACCCCAAGGTATTCCGTTAGGAGTATGGTGAGTTCATAGAAGTTTTTATTTTTTTGTCACAAGTTAGCGGAAATTGATTTTAATAGTTTTTTTTCACAAAGTGTCATTTTCCGCTAACTTGTGACAAAAAATAAAATCTTCTATGAACTCACCATACTCCGTACGGAATACCTTTGGGTGTCTTCTTTCTAGAATGGGGTCATTTGTGGGGTTCCTATACTGCCCTGGCATTTTAGGGGCCCTAAACCGTGAGGAGTAGTCTTGAAACCAAATGTCGCAAAATGACCTGTGAAATCCTAAAGGTACTCATTGGACTTTGGGCCCCTTAGCGTACTTAGGGTGTAAAAAAGTGCCACACATGTGGGACCGCCGTACTCAGGAGAAGTAGTATAATGCGTTTTGGGGTGTATTTTTACACATACCCATGCTAAGTGGGAGAAATATCTCTGTAAATGACAATTGTTTGATTTTTTTTTACACACAATTGTCCATTTACATAGAAATTTCTCCCACCCAGCATGGGTATGTGTAAAAATACACCCCAAAACACATTATACTACTTTTCCTGAGTACGGCGGTACCACATGTGTGACACTTTTTTGCAGCCTAGGTGCGCTAAGGGGCCCAACGTCCTATTCACAGATCATTTTGAAGCATTTGTTTTCTAGACTACTCCTCGCGGTTTAGGGCCCCTAAAATGCCAGGGCAGCATAGGAACCCCACAAGTGACCCCATTTTAGAAAGAAGACACCCCAAGGTATTCCGTTAGGTGTATGGCGAGTTCATAGAAGATTTTATTTTTTGTCACAAGTTAGTGGAAAATGACACTTTGTGAAAAAAATAAAATAAAAATTAATTTCCGCTAACTTTTGACAAAAAATAAAATCTTCTATGAACTCGTCATACACCTAACAGAATACCTTGGGGTGTCTTTTTTTCTAAAATGGGGTCACTTGTGGGGTTCCTATACCGCCCTGGCATTTTACAGGCCCAAAACCGTGAGTAGTCTGGAAACCAAATGTCTCAAAATGACTGTTCAGGGGTATAAGCATCTGCACATTTTGATGACAGGTGGTCTATGAGGGGACGAATTTTGTGGAACTGGTCATAAGCAGGGTGGCCTTTTAGATGACAGGTTGTATTGGGCCTGATCTGATGGATAGGAGTGCTAGGGGGGTGACAGGAGGTGATTGATGGGTGTCTCAGGGGGTGGTTAGAGGGGAAAATAGATGCAATCAATGCACTGGGGAGGTGATCGGAAGGGGGTCTGAGGGGGATCTGAGGGTTTGGCCGAGTGATCAGGAGCCCACACAGGGCAAATTGGGGCCTGATCTGATGGGTAGGTGTGCTAGGGGGTGACAGGAGGTGATTGATGGGTGTCTCAAGGTGTGATTAGAGGGGGGAATAGATGCAAGCAATGCACTGGCGAGGTGATCAGGGCTGGGGTCTGAGGGCATTCTGAGGGTGTGGGCGGGTGATTGAGTGCCCTAGGGGCAGATAGGGGTCTAATCTGATAGGTAGCAGTGACAGGGGGTGATTGATGGGTAATTAGTGGGTGTTTAGGGTAGAGAATAGATGGAAACACTGCGCTTGGGTGGTGATCTGATGTCGGATCTGCGGGCGATCTATTGGTGTGGGTGGGTGATCAGTTTGCCCGCAAGGGTCAGGTTAGGGGCTGATTGATGGGTGGCAGTGACAGCGGGTGATTGATGAGTGGCAGTGACAGGGGGTGATTGTTGGGTGGCAGAGACAGGGGGTGATTGATGGGTGATAGGTGATTGGCAGGTGATTGACAGGTGATCAGTGGGTTATTACAGGGAAGAACAGATGTAATTAATGCACTGGTGAATTGATAAGGGGGGGTCAGAGGGCAATCTGAGCGTGTGGGCGGGTGATTGGGTGCCCGCAAGGGGCAGATTAGGGTCTGATCTGATAGGTAAAAGTGACAGGTGGTGATAGGGGGTGATTGATGGGTGATTGATGGGTAATTAGTGGGTGTTTAGAGGAGAGAATAGATGTAAACAATGGATTTGGGAGGTGATCTGATGTCGGATCTGTGGGCGATCTATTGGTGTGGGGGGGTGATCAGATTGCCCGCAAGGGGCAGGTTAGGGGCTGATTGATGGGTGGCAGTGACAGGGGGTGATTGATGGGTGGCAGTGACAGGGGCTGATTGATGGGTGGCAGTGACAGGGGGTGATTGATGGGTGATTGACGGGTGATTGACAGGTGATCAGGGGGATAGATGCATACAGTAAACAGGGGGGGTGTGGTCTGGGGAGAATCTGAGGGGTGGGGGGTGATCAGGAGGGGGCAGGGAGCAGGGGGGGGGATAAAAAAAAAAAATAGCGTTGACAGATAGTGACAGGGAGTGATTGATGGGTGATTAGGGGGGTGATTGGGTGCAAACAGGGGTCTGGGGGGTGGGCAGGGGGGGTCTGATGGGTGCTGTGGGCGATCTGGGGCAGGGGAGGGAGAAATCAGTGTGCTTGGGTGCAGACTAGGGTGGCTGCAGCCTGCCCTGGTGGTCCCTCGGACACTGGGACCACCAGGGCAGGAGGCAGCCTGTATAATACACTTTGTAAACATTACAAAGTGTATTATACACTTTGTATGCGGCGATCGCGGGGTTAACATCCCGCCGGCGCTTCCGTATAGCCGGCGGGATGTTGTGGCGGGCGAGCGGTGACGGGCGCCGGCGGAGGATCGCGTCACGGATGACGCGATCGCTCCGCCCATGCCCTTAGAAGGACCGCCGCCTCTGTGGGTGAGCCGGTCCTTCAGGGCTCCACTTCCCGGCCGCCTCTGTGCGTTAGGCGGTCGGGAAGTGGTTAAACCCATACAGAAGAACTTCCTCTCTTCATCTGACACCATAGCAAGTGTTTTTAGTTTTACTTCAGAACTGACCCTAAAGTCTTAGATGGATTGACTGCCATAAAATCAAATTCTTATTACTTAATGGTTTTCTCTTTATTTGCTTTATTTACTAAATAAAATTCACTGAAATCAAAATGTGGGAAGTACAATACATATGTAAGTAGAACAAGTATTAATCAGAATCAATTTTATTTCGCCAAGTAAGTATGCACCTACAAGGAATTTGTCTTGGCAGTTGCTTAACAAACACAAACAAAAACAATACAAGGGCAGACAGTGTGTATATTACAAGTCAAGGACATTATAAGTGTAAAATAAAAATACATAAAACAAACATAAAAATACAGAGCAAGCTGCCGAGGCTGCCATCCTCCAGGTGCCTCCTCTTTCAAGTTTATCTACTTGTTTTTTTTCCTGTAATAGTATAGTATGGCTGACCCTCGTGCTTTAAAGGAATACTTCTTATTACAGTGGTTTGAAAAGAATATTGTATACTAAAAATGGGGAAAAACATAAGCTACTATAAACATAAGATACTGCAAAATGTTGTTTTTAAACTATATGGATTAGTATTACTGTGCTAACCTTTTTATCTAATTCTAATTTTGCTGTTCTTGCAGGGGGGGTTTCCCTACATCTTGAATTACGTAATGTACATTCTATGGGCACTTCTTTTCTCTCTCCTTGCCGTCTTGTTGGTCCGCAACTTTGCACCATATGCATGTGGCTCTGGTATCCCTGAGGTAAAAGATTATTTTTGGAATGTGACAGACTGGGGCTCATAAGCAATTCACTTTTCTCTTGAGTTTTCTCCTCGGAGATAATTTTTCATCTTCTATTTAAAATAACTTCCCAGCATTTTCCAATTGAAAAAGTACAGAAAAATACTGTAAGTCAAAAAGTACTGACATTATTTTGAATATTTTCTTGCTTCCTGGTGGCTTTAAAAGGCATTTTATTGACAAGTTTAAAAATATCACCTAGGAGAAAACTCAGGAGAAAAAGGCAATTGCATATGGGCCTGAGTGTCTTTTAATATCTGTGACTGCATATTGTAAGATTTAAAAATATCTGGGTCAACATGTCCTTTACTGAGTACAAATTAAGCAATTTATTAGGTTTGCATGTGTATTTCCTGCTCTTACAGTCCCTTTCCTTTTTTCTCCCTCTATTATCTCCCTCTCAACTTTTATTCTTTCTCTCACTCTGCCTTTATCCTCCTTACCCAACCTATCCTCCTTCGTTGTCTATCTTGTGGTCAGGTACTTCATTATGGAAGTGGATTCAAACATAAAAAATACTTGCCTCAGTAGAGGTAAACTTTTGGATAATCTAGGCTTCCCGTGTCCTCCAGGTTGCCACAGATCCCATGCAGGGCCCTCAGAACATGTTTGTCAAGAACTTGTTGGATATGCTCTTGTGGTAGTGCTCCCGTCCATGTACGAATACGGCCATATTGCGTTTGCATAGTAGCAGGAAGTCACGAGTGCACAACTTATTCCTCCATGCACAAGTGGCTTTGTTCTACTGTGTAGCTTCATGGCTGTGAGCACATCTGCAAAAAAGTGTCCCGAGTGGCAGCAGCAGTGAGATTGAGGAGGATCTAGGAAGCCCTTGGAACATCCAGAAGTGTCCAACTACTGAGGCAAGTATTTTTTTTTTTTTTTTACTTTTGTTCGTTCTAGGTTTGCTTTAAATCCCCAGTTCAACCTTCCATTTTTAAAGGAATACTTAAGTCTAGAAAAAAAAATTACATTTACTCACCTGGGGCATCCCTCAGCCCCCCGAAGCTGGATGGTGCCCTCGCAGCCCCGCTCCGATCGTCCTGTCCCCGCCGGCGGCTACTTCCGCCGGCATAGAGAGCGATGGCAGCGGCTGGGAACGCGGAAAATCAGCCGCGTTCCCAGCCTGTCGGCGGCTGTCGCCGAACCGGAAGTAGCCGCCGGCGGGGACAGGACGATCTGAGCGGGGCTGCGAGGGCACCATCCAGCTTCGGGGGGCTGAGGGATGCCCCAGGTGAGTAAATGTCATTTTTTTTTTCTAGACTTAAGTATTCCTTTAATGCATATGAAGTTAACTTTTGTAGATTTCAAGTCTACGCTTTGTACTAAATAATTTTAAAGTACCGGTTTCTGACTGGGTGCTGTCGTTTACTTTCCCATTTGAGATAACCATGTAGCTTGCTGATAGATCTGGTTCATGATTGCTGTCCAAACCTCACCCCAATCCCTTTATCATCCATATGAGGTAGTTAGAGAAGAGCTGGAGGGAGGCACCAGCCCATAGCTCTCCATGAAAAATCACTTGCCCTACTCCCACCTACTATACTGACCAAAAAAGAGATTGCCATACCTGGGCTTTTTCTTTCTCCCATAAACTCTGTTGCCCCTCTGCTTGGTGGGCATCCACTCTACAGAGCTTATGGGTGTATTGAAGAAGCCACAGGTGTGGCCACCCCTCAAGGACCAGAACCGGTTCCCATTTGTGCCCTGTGATTACTGTGATTGGCTAACCATAATCACTGGGTCAGGAGCCGATGAAATTAACTCCTGACTGAGATGAGGAAGCTCTGCTGTCCCCGAGACAGCAGAGCGAGCAGATACAGCGAGAGAACAGTAGCGCAAACAGAAGGGCGGCGTCAGTGCATGTCAATGAATTGTTAGAATATACGTCCTTTCAGAGCCGCATAGCTACCAGCAGGACATAGATTTCAACTACATATTTTTTTAGACGTGGTTAAGGAAAATATTAAAGAGACACTGAAGCGAGATTTATTCTCGCTTCTTGTCTCATAGTCAGCAGGAGCATGTGTGCCCCTGCTAAAACGCCGATATCTCGCCGGCTAAACGAGGGTCCCTGACCCCCCAAACCCCCCCCCCGCAAAATCTACGACCAACTTGGTCGTAGATTTTGCTGCTGTTGAGGCAGGGCTAATGGCTGCAGCCCTACCTCACAGCGCGGCTATCAGCGGCGCATCGCCGCCTCTCCCCCGCCCCTCTCAGTGAAGGAAGACTGAGAGGGGCGGGGGAGAGGCGGAGATACGCGCTGACAGACACACGTGCCCCTGCTGACTATGAGGTCTGAAGCGAGATTTATTCTCGCTTCAGACTCTCTTTAAAATATTAAGACTGATTAAAGCCAAATAGTTAAAAGTAATACAGCAGAGCCCATTTGGATTACATGGTTAGATTAAGAAAGTAGAATCGCACATCAATTCTTGTCTCTAACCTATCTTTTATTTATTTTTTTAGTTTGATTTCATGACATGTCTAATATTCTTCTTTCAAGATTAAAACCATCTTAAGTGGTTTTATAATCCGTGGATACCTGGGCAAGTGGACGCTGCTTATCAAAACTATGACACTGGTGCTGGCTGTATCATCTGGTCTTAGCCTTGGAAAGGAAGGACCTCTAATTCATGTAGCCTGCTGTTGTGGTAACATCCTATGCCATATTTTCACCAAGTACCGCAAAAATGAAGCTAAGAGACGAGAGGTATGAGCATGCAAAATAGAAAGTTTTAGGTTCCTCACATTTCATTGAGGAAGAGTAATGCAAGAGCCTTCTCCAATTTAATGATTTTTCACTTTGACCCAGTACGCCTATAGTTTCTGGCAAATTTTAGCTGATAAGGCCGTTTTGTTTGTTCAGGGTCATTAAGTGCATCCATTATTTAACCACTTGAGGACTGCGGTGTTAACCCCCCTAGTGACCAGGCCAATTTTTACTTCATTGGGCCACTGCAGCTTTAAGGCAAAGCTGCAGGCCCGCACAACTCAGCTCCCAAGCGATTCCCCCCTCCTTTTCTCCCCACCAACAGAGCTCTCTGTTGGTTGGGTCTGATCGCCCCCACATTGTTTGGTTTTATTTTTATAAACATTTATGCATTTTATTTTTAAATTTTTACTTTCTTTTTTTTTTACTTTCCCTCCCTCTCCCCTGCCGGCCAATCACGCGATCGGCTGTCATAGGCTTCTGTCTATGAGAGCCGATCGCTCTCTTGTCCTCCAGGGGGACAGCCGTGTGACACGGATGTCCCAGTACAGCGCTGCTGCTGATTGCAGCACTGTACAAAGCAGTTAGACGGCGCAACCGCCGTCTAATAGTCTCCCGAGCGGAGACTGAAGGCGGGGCGGAGCTCCGCCCCCCCCCCCCCCCCGAGCAGGAGATGTGCGCGCGATCTCCTGCTAGCCCCATAGAGGACAGTTCACGCCAAGGGGCGTGGAGTGGTCCTGGGGCTGCCGCACTGCTCACGCCAATTGGCGTGGAGCAGTCGGCAAGTAGTTAAAAAACGTTGTTTTACAGATTTTACATGCTTCCTTTTTTAAGTTTGATATAGTATGTAATATGCAATGTGAAAATGTATTTACTTTTTCCTGACTGTCTATTATTGCATATTTTCCAAACTGATTATCTCTGGGTAAAAATTATGTCATTAGTGATCAGGAGATGTCTCCCTGGAGCTAACAGCAGGAAATACAGTAATTTGTTCAAGTGAGGTCAAGCTTGGATTACTGAAGGGCATTTTTTTTCCATAATATGGGACAACTGCATATATACTAGGTTTTCACTGGAAGGTAGCTACACAGTTGTTGAGGTCAACCTTCCAGCCTAACTACACATCAATCCAAAGAGTTACAAGACCAGAAACTTTGACTTGATCACTCGCTCAATAAGTACAAATAAAAATTCCATTGTGTTTGGTCAGTGCTACATTCATGTTAATTTGTGCTTTTGTTTTGGTAGCAATTATATTTTTCCAGATGATGAAATCACCCAGAACCCCCCCACAACTGCATTTGGTCTGCAAAAATAGTTTTTCCTTTTAACCAATTTATATCCTAACTACAGTATATTCACGTCATTGCAAGTGGCTTCTGAAAGCCACATGACGTGAATATAAGTTTTCCCCTTTAAATGAGCACAGCGTGCGTGCTAGCACGCACCTGGGCTCATCAACCCCCTCCCTCTAACTCCCTCTATGTGCAGAATAGATCGGGTCCCGGCTTAATGACGTCATCAAGCCGGGACCCGATCCATTCTGCACATAGAGGCTGTCACCAGTACTGAATGGAGGGGAGCCGATCGCCGCGCAGGAAGAAGATTAGGTGGGAAATCATCTTTGTAAATCCCCATGCTGCCCGATCGCAGCATGGAGGGGGAGGGAGGGGGGTTGAAGGGGAGCAACACACATGAGATTACCGGGGGGGGGGGGGGGTTTAAAGGGGCGCACACACACCTAGCTATGGAGGGGGGGAGGGAATAGACACATCCAGCCAGCTTTGGGGGGGGAGAGGGGTGTGAATAGCCAAGGATATGCATCTGGCTAGCTGGGGGGGGGGGGGGGGGGTACTAAGGCCTGGCTGGGGGGGGGGATATCCAGAGGCACATCTGACCAACTATGGGGGAGGGAGGCATATGTAGGTGCACATCTGGCTAACTGGGGGGAGGATCAGATTATAAGGGAGGAAAAAAAATAACTAAATAAAAGTCAGACACAAAATGAAGAAATGCATTTTATTTCCAAATAATTTATTGTCATCATACATTGTACTAGGATTAAAATTTAAATGGTAAAATAACCAGGGCAAATAGAAAAGTAAAATGTGTGGGTTTAACTTACAGCAGCAACTTTTATTTTCAAACTATAATGGCTGAAAACTGGGAAATAATGACTTTTTTCATTTTATTACCCCTTGTTCCCTTTAAAATGCATAGAAAATAATATAATTCCTAGCAAAAAGTACCACCCAAAGAAAGCCTAATTTGGTGGCGGAAAAAACAAGGTATAGATCATTTATGTATGATAAGTAGTTATAAAGTTATTGGCAAACGAATGGGAGGAGTGTGAAATGTAGAAAATTGTTCTGGTTTTTTAGGGGGAAAACCCCAGGGACGCAAAGTGGTTAAAGGTTTTTTTTTTTTGTTTTTTTTATAGAGATATTGGCTATCATTCATAAAGCATTCCCGCATGCGGAAATGCTTAAAACAGCTGAATTTACCGAGCACTTAGCCTTTATGAATAAACACTTTGCTGTTTCCGCATGAAAAGCTGACATTCTGGAGCAGAGGGATAAATTACTGCCTTGTGCAGTGATCATGCTAACAAATGTCACCATAAATCAATTCATAAAGATTAGAGCAAGAGGTGTCAGCAGGATTACCTCTCCCTTTGAAGTAGCATAAGCATGAGGAGAACAGCTAATCTAATTAGACAGACCTCCCAGCAGCAGCTGCAGTGAGAGCAGAGCTGAGCAAAAAAAGAAATTCCAGAATACCAAGGCTGTCTTTTTTTTAACCCCTTGGGTACCTGTTTTCAGATATATTTCACTTAAGAAAGCCTGCATGTGTAACATTTTTTTGAACTTCCTCTAAGGCCACATACAGACATCAGACCATAGTCTTTGGAAAATGAAAGATCACAGACCAATCTTACCACCCTTCCTGTAGTATAAGAGCCATACCCTACACAGTCTTTTCTATGGAGCTGAACTCCACATAAGGAAAAAATCTTTGCAAGATGCTGCACACACAGATTCTGTACAGACACAAAAGATCAGTATCTGCAAAAGATCTGTCCCTGCCAAAAATCCATTCCTGCAAATTGCAATGATAGTCTGAGATCTGCAGATCATCATACACACATGATTTAACTGACATTCATCTGCAGATCTGCAGATCTGAAAATCCATCCTGGTGGATCTGATCTGCAGATGAATGTCAGTTAAATCATGTGTGTATGATGATCTGCAGATCTCATAGACTATCATTGCAATTTGCAGGAATGGATTTTTGGCAGGGACAGATCTTTTGCAGATACTGATCTTTTGTGTCTGTACAGAATCTGTGTGTGCAGCATCTTGCAAAGATTTTTTCCTGATGTGGAGTTCAGCTCCATAGAAAAGACTGTGTAGAGTATGGCTCTTATACTACAGGAAGGGTGGTAAGATTGGTCTGTGATCTTTCATTTTCCAAAGACTATGGTCTGATGTCTGTATGTGGCCTAAGTTGGGGCAATTAAATAGATTGTTTAGAAAGACTAATAGACAGATTACGGCAGATTCAGGCAAGGAGAGGCCGTTTTTTAAAAAATGCACATGTAAAGGGATGCTGGGGCTGCAGCTTCTCATGTTACACAAACATACCGCCAGCCTACCGCCTGCCTAGTTCAGGGAAAATACCGAACTTGTATCGCACATGTAAACATTTTTATGAATGAGCACACATGTGTAAACTACCGAATGCGGTATTTTCCCGCACAGATTTTCTTTTTACCGCACTGCTTTCATGAATGATAGCCATTGAAGTTTTCGTAACGGTCAAAGTTTACCTAGCCCATGAACTGTTGTAAAGGCTGTTTCACATTCAAATTGCAAGTTTTGCATTATAAATCTTTTGCGTTTCACGGTGCTTGTTCAGGGGAACAAATTGTGGCCAAAATGTTGCATACAGCACAATTTGCGATTAATACAAATGGCAAATACTGCAGTCAGAATAATCCAATGGGGATACATTGTTACCGTGCTTTGCTGATCGTGGGTGAAAAAGCACCCCAGTTTGATTTAGCTCTATGGAAGCTATCCTACCTAATAAAACCCTATTGTCCCCTGTTCCTGTGTCTGAGCTTTTTGCCAGCGGCACATGTACATTACAAACGGGGGGAGGGGGGGGGGGCGCAGCCATTGGTGCGCACGCCAGGGAGCGCTGGCGAAGTCTGTGGCACTGTACAAAGTAGGAAAACCATACAAGTGGTACATAATGATACAATGATAGCATGATGAATAAAATGTATAACAGACTGCAAGCTATGAAATGAACAACACAATTCAAGACACAAAAAGCTGAGAGCCCTACCCTTGCGGGCTTACAATCTAAAGAAATGGGGGATGGGGGACAAGGGGGTGAGGAGGTATGTGGTATACATACATACAGGCATAGTACCTGTTTAGGTTATCTAGTAAGGAGTAAGACTTGAGAGGTTGAAGGGGAGTGGCCTGATGCTACATACACACTTGAGATAAAAGTATATGGCTCTCATACTACATGGAATGGGGTAAAATTGGTCTGTGATCTTGCCTTTTCCAAAGACTTTTATGTCAATTGTCTATGTAGCATAAATTAGAGCATATGCTTGTCGGTAAAAGTGAGTTTTGAGGGAGCGTTTAAAGATTTCAAAGGTTGGAGAGTGATGGAGGTGCTGTTGAAGGGCATTCCAGAGGAGGGGTGAGACACGTGAGAAGTCTTATATAAGTGAATGCAAGGAGGTAATTCTAGGACAAAAGAAGCTCCTGTGCAGATTTGAGATTGCAGTTGGGTTGGTATCTGAAAACTAGTGAGGAGATGTATGGAGAGAGAGAGAGAGAGAGAGAGAGAGACAGAGAGAGATATTGTGGAGAGCTTTGCAGAGATGCTCATCCAGATCCCGGGTACCCAGATTAACCCGGGTATCCGACCTTTTTCCACTATCCGGGTCGGATCCGGATTCCAGATATTTGTGCAGATATCCGGATAGCTATCTGCAGATAGTTTCACCACCGACCCGGATACCCGCGGATATCTCCCAGATACCCGGATTACAGGTTCAATAGCAAAAAGGACCACCACCCCCATCAAAACCATCTGCTAGGTATGATTTCATTTTTGCACCTTGCTTTATCGCATGGGCAAACCTGTTTCCATAGCCCTGTAAGAGAAAGTGTTAGAAAGGCCCTGCCGTAACATAGATATTATGGTAGCTAAGACTACTCCTGGGCCTTTCTTGTAGTTGAAGAGATGAGTGAACTGTGACACCACACTTAAAAACAAACAAAAACAGCAAACAGAGAAGCTTTCCCATATTGTTACACTACTGACAATTTCTCTTACAGGGCTATGGAAACCGTTTTGCCCATGCGATAAAGCAAGGTGCAAAAATGAAATCATACCAGCAGAGGATGGTTTGATCCATCAACCTCTGGGTTATAGGCCCAGCACACTTCCGCTGCACCACTCTGCTGCCTCAAAGGAAATGCTTTGTTGTAGGTAAAAGTGGCATTAAACTTCTTGGAGCAGACTTACTTCCTCCCTCCAAAAGACACACATACATCGCCATAAAATCATGTAGCAGCAACAACTAGTCTCTGTGGCACAATTGATTAGTGCATTCAGTTGTTAACCAAAAGGTTAGTGGTTCAAGCCCACCCAGGGATGGTTTTGTGAAGGGAACTAAAGTACCCTTCTTAAACTTGAAGATTGTATACAAATGTAAGCAGACTGCAGAGTGGTGCAGCAGGAGTGTGTGGAGCCCATAACCCAGAGGTTGATGGATCAAAACCATCCTCTGCTAGGTATGATTTCATTTTTGCACCTTGCTTTATCGCATGGGCAAAACGGTTTCCATAGCCCTGTAAGAGAAACTGTTATAATGGCCCTGCTGTAACATAGATATTACGGTAGCTAAGACTACTCCTGGGCTTTTCTTGTGGTTGAAGAGATGAGTGAACTGTGACACCACACTTTAAAAGCAAACAGAGAAGCTTCCCCATATTGGAGCATTGGATTTGGTAAAGTCTTAAGCCAATGTGTTGACTCCCCACACAGCCCTGCACCCAGCATGTGTCTCGTATGACTGTCTATATGATCACTCACCACACAGCCCCGCACCCGGCATGCGTCTCATATGACGGTCTATAAGTAAGCTTTAGGTTAGCAGGAATGGTTGCATGGCCACCTAGCTTTTCATCCTTCCCACCCTTGCCCTGGAATCTTCTAGACTTCAAAGTGCTGTCCTTTGCTGTGTGTGTGGTTGTTGGTATAGTGGTGAGCATAGCTGCCCTCCATGCAGTGGACCTGGGTTCAATTCCCAGCCAAGGTATGTGAGCTTGCGTTTGACATAATACAAATGTCTGCAAGAAAAATCACTGCAAACCGAGAGAGAGAGAAAGGTGGTGGTGGTGACGGTATGTTTTTAGCTTCTAAAACGGGATAAGGAGCCTTGAAAAGACCATTTCCAGTTTTTTCAATTCGGGTATCAGATACTACAGATACTAGGGTCGGATACCCGAATTCTGTTCGGGTATAAAAATGTCAAATTCGGATATCTGAATTGGATCCGGATATCCAGGTACCTGGATCCGGGCGGGTATTAAAAAGTACTACCCGAGCATCCCTGGAGCTTTGTAGGTTAGGTTTAAGAGTTTAACTACTTCATGACGAGAGCAATGTTCACATATTGGCGCTACTTCCATTCCATCGTAAATAACTATATTACTACTTCTAACGCCTAAATCATCTATATCTTGTTTTTTTAAGGACAAAGTAGTCTTTTGTGTGTGAACAATTTAAGCAATTGCCTTATTTTCCCAGGGTCGTCTCCAGGACAGCAACCCAGATGAGAGATTGCCCTTCCACATACTATAAGGCCTAGTGCACACCAGAGCGTTTCCGCTGCGGTTTGCGATCCGCTTGCGGGTGCGATTCCGCTAGGGTAATGTATTTCAATGGGCTGGTGCACACCAGAGCGGGAGGCGTTTTGCAGAAACGCATACTCCCGGGCTGCTGCAGATTTTGGATTGCGGATGCGTTTCTGCCTCAATGTTAAGTATAGGAAAAACGCAAACCGCTCTGAAAAACGGCACTTCAGAGCGGTTTGCCAGGCGTTTTTTGTTAGAGTAGCTGTTCAGTAACAGCTTTACTGTAACAATACATGAAATCTACTACACTAAAAACACTTCACAAAACCGCAAAATGCTAGCTGAAACGCTGCAGAAAAAGAAGAAAAAGCGTTTCAAAATCTGCTAGCATTCTGCGGATCTGCTAGCGGTTTTTGGTGTGCACCAGGCCTAAGAGGGGAAGAGGTTAATCCATAGACACAGGCAGGCTATATATACCTGCATCTAACACACATACCTCAGTTTTATTCCTGTCCAGGGACGGAGAGATTTTTGAGGCGTGTGGGCTGACGCAAGATGGCGGGGTCCAGAGCTGGAGCCTCCCCAGGAATAGTTTGGCCAGTTGATCCGTGTGAAAAGGCTCCTGCCCCTTGCTGTTAGAGGCTTGTGTTGGCTCCTGTTTGCTGGCACACAGAAGGGGCAGAGTTTATGCACCCTGATCGATTAGCCTGGTCTGATGATGTGGTGTGGAGTCTCAGAGCACTCCTCATGGCGGAAGTCGGCCGGCGTGTGTCCGCATTCAGCCAGATGGCTGATTGTCAGTGGGACACGCAGCCCGGGAGCACGGGCAGAAGTGCGGTGATGGGTCAGTCGGGTGACTGACGTGGAGACTGGCACACCCTTTGTTTGCTGACCGGAAGCCAGGTTGGCATTGTGAGCCACGAGGAGGGCAATTTAACCCTTTCGGTGCAGGCGTTCTGGTTGCCAGCACTCTGGGTATGGAGGAGGAACCGTTGTTCTTGATCTTGTGAGTGGGGTAAGTGTTTGCTGTTACACATGCTGGAGGTTTTGTCTCAATGGTACTGATGGCTTATATTGTGATCCAGCATGGAGACTATTGACAGTCTTTAGGAGGCAGGGGCAGTGGTATGTTCATCTATGGAGGTTATTTTGTTGCTACATTGCTTATTCTATGTGTGCATTGTCATTTTGGTATTTTCCCTAGTTGCAGCCCAAAGTGGATAAGACTGACAAATCTGGCAAGTGGAAAGATACCAAAAAGAGCAATCGGACTCAGTCGATTCTCTAGTACACCTGCGTCTGGTTCCACCAAGTCTTTTCCTGTATCTGTGACGGAGCAGAAAAGTGATGCTAAGAAATGTGTGCTTTGTGCTTCAAAGTTGCCCATGGCTACTATTGGACCCATTTGTCAATCCTGCATTCAGCAGGTGGTGGAGGAATCCCCTTCTGTGTTTAAAAATCTTATGGGCTGGATGAAGTCAGAGATGACATCAACCTTACAGTCCTTTTAAAGACACTCATGTTACTGCTTCTACTTTAGCACCCAGTACTTTCTGCTTCAGTTAATGCTTTCTCCTTCAAGAGTTCCTGTGCCGGTCTCTGCAGTTGTACCAGCTCAGTCTTTACAGGTTCTGCAGCCTGCTAGGAAAAAACGCCATACTAGAGTCCGAGGCTGAGTTGTCAGAGGGAGCACTTTCTTCTCTAGAAATGTCGGACTCTGAAGAGGAGGAGGATAAGCCTATAGATTGTTAACATGCAAAAGTTTGCTTTTTCTACTAAATATATGGATTGTGTGTTAAGTGTTATGTATGCAACTATGGGCATTGAGGAGGAGGAGAAGCATTTATCCACCTTAGATAAGATGTATCAAAGTCTGACAGAGTGTAAAATGAGTTTTATACCAGTTCACTGAAAGATATGATTGCTAAGGAATGGGAGAATCCCGCAAAGAGAGCTTTTTGGACCAGATCTATGGGAAGACTATATCCTTTTAAGCCTGAGGATCAGAAGCACTGTGGTCCCATTCCTAAGTTAGATCATTCCTTGTCAAAAGTATCTCACAAAACTGCTCTTCAGTTTGAGGACCCTTTGGGGTTCTGAAGGATCTCCTAGATAAGAAAGTTGATAATCTTCTTGGGACATGGAAAGCAGCCACTTTGATCTTTAAGCCAGGCATAGCTGCTACAGCTTTTTCAAGGTCCCTCAAGATCTGGTTGCAACATTGGATATGCACATTGCGGGTGGTTCCCCCAGAGAAGTTATTCTTGTATCTTTTCCTAACATATTTCATGCTGTGAATTATCTTTTTGATGCTGCAGATGATTGTTTGCCTGACGGCAATAACGGCCGCCTTGGCTAACTCATCACGAAGAGGCATATGGGATAGAACATGGAATGAGGATGTGTCTTCGAAAGTAAAGTTATGTGATGTCCCTTGTGAGGGAACCCTGTTTGGTTCAAAGCTGAATGAGACCTTGGAGAGGTTGGCAGATAAGAATTTTTCAGATAAAAAAAGTGTTTAGGTTCAATCAATCCTTTCGTTCATCTAGGTGGTCAGGACTTCACTTTTAAGTTGGGAAGAAGACCATGGTAGCCCCAGAAAGATCAGAAGGGAAAATCATTGTTCCTCCTTACCCCCCACACATCAACTTAAGAAACCATGACGCCAGGATTCCGGTGGGAGGAAGACTGGCTCGTTTCTTTGAGAATTGGCAATCCCGGTTTCAAAATGATTGCTTACTAAAGATTGTGTTGGAAGGCTACAGACTAGAATTCACAGAAATTCCTCCAACAAGATACTTCTTGACTCCACCTCTGCCAATAATGTCTTCTGCTCTGCACCTGTTGTAAAAAAGAGTGATAAGTTCCTCAGTCAAAAGGGAAGAGGCTTCTGTTCCCCGATCTTTCTAGTACAAAAGCAACAAGGTAATTACAGGCTCATTCTCAACCTGAAACTTCTCAACAAGTCTATCAAGTACAAGAAGGTTCAAGATGGACAATGTTCAGTCAGTTCTGAGTCTTCGCCAAAAGGATTCCTTCATGGCCTCACTGGATCTTCATAATGTGTACCTCCATCTGCCAATTCATCCGGATTCACAGGCATATCTGAGTTTTGCAGTTCTACAAGGGGAGGCAAGGCACTACCAGTTTACAGCATATTACCCTTTGGCCTGTTATCAGCTCCCTGGCTGTTTACTAAGACTATGACTGAGGTGTTTGCCTTCCTGAGACTGAGTAATATTCAGGTCATTGCCTATCTTGATGATTTATTCTTCTGAGCTTTGACCGTTATGTCCGCTATGTCGGTGGCTGCCAAGGTTCAGACCTCAGTGAAGGTGCTGGAACCCATGGGATGGATTCTTCCCTGATCCCGTCAGATTCTGTATTTTTTATGGTTTCTTATTAACACCATTAAACAAAGTCTATCTTCCTGCTTCTAAGAGGGATCTGTTACTAACAAATGTTTTTTCATTTCAGGAAGCTTTTACCAACTCCATAAGGAGTGCTATGCTGGATTCTTCAGGTTCAGAACAGGAGGGCCGTATCTCTGGACAAAAGGGTGTTCCATGCTACATAAAGACTGGTCTATGTTGGTGGTCAAATCAGAGACCTCTAACAGAGGGTCGCTTGTGGGGACTACTCAACCCAGAGGGTCATTACGACAGATGTCAGCAGTTGGGATTGGGGTGCTCATATGGACAGTTCTCCAGTTCAGGGTGCCTGGAACAAGAGTTGTAGTCTAGCTCATTCCAATGTCAGGGAGTTAGATGCAGTGAAGTGGGCCTCAGGACCAGATACAATATCAGCATGTGACCTCCAGATCAGACAACAGCACAGTGGTTGCATACTTGAATCATCAAGGTGGGATGAGGAGCAGAGCTTTTGTTACCTGCAGAAAAGATTATCCTGTGGGCAGAGAGGAACTTGGCTTCCTTAAAGGCAGTTCACTTAAAGGGCACTCTGAATCAAATAGTCCTTACACAGGCTTATGACATCCTCATTCCCGGTTGTCCAGTGGGGCCAGCTGCAATCAAATAGCAGACTTTCTCAGCATGTCAGAGCTGGATCAGGACAGTTGGTCTCTGAATCAGGTCTTTCTAGATCTAGTTTCCTGTTGGGGATCCCGACTATAGATCTGTTTGCAAACAAGCAGAATGCCAAGTGACAGATGTCTGCTCCCTGTGTCCAAACGACAGTCCTTGGGCGGTGGACACTTTTTCCTTCAAATCGAATTATCCTCTTCTGTATGTTTTTCCTCCTTTCAATCTAATTTCCAGGGCTCTCAACAAGTCAGGACGGATCAGTGGCAATTGTGATCGTGCCGTTCTGGCCAAAGAGACCATGGTTTCCTCTGCTGAAGAAGCTAGCTGTAGCGTAGCCAATTTTTTATTGCTGGACCATCAGGACTTGTTGCTGCAGTGTCCAGGCTGCCATCCTCAGGTAAAAATGTGTCACCTATCAGCTTGCATGCTGAATAGGATCTCCTGAGAGGTAAGGGTTATTTTCTTAAGACTTGTCAAATACTCTCTTACAAAGTAGAAAGATGGTAACTAGGAAGATTTACCTTAAAATTGGCGTGTTTATAATACCTGGTGTGTGGAGAATGGTTTGAACAAGGACTCTTATTTGGAGTTTCTGCAGTCTGGTTTAAACAAGGGACTAATGTGCTAGTACCTCGAAGGTACAAACATCTGCTCTCAGCGTGTTTCTACAGAAAAATTTGGCAGAGGATGAGTTCTTCATTTGCTTCTTCAGGGCTATTCACAGGCTTAAGCCACTAGTAAGGACCTAGGTGCCCCCTGGGATTTTAAATCTGGTTCTTCGGGCCCTTTTGGATGCATCTTTTGAGCCCATTGATGACATTTCAGAGAAGTTACTGACTTTAAAGCCTGCCTTCTTGCTGGCTATTTCTTCTGCAAGGCGTGGGGGGGGGGGGGGGAGATTCAGGCCTTATCATTTGTTGAACCTTATAAAGTGTGCTCTCATTTCCACAGGTCTCAGGAAATTATTTTGTCATCATTCTGTAAAGATCCTTCTAATAAGGAGAGGCGTTTTCTCTGCCTTGGTGTCCGACGCTGTGTGATCAAATATCTAGAAATTACTACGCCTTGGAGGAAGTCTCTGGTATTACCGTATATACTCGCAAGGAAGCCGAATTTTTGACCCGCAAAAAGGGGGTCAAAAGTTGGGGGGTCGGCTTGCTTGCGAGTCACCTGTGGTCGGTTCTGAGTTCTGAGTCTTATCAGGGCTCACTTGACTCAATCTGTTTCCACTTCCTGGGCGGAGAAGGCTGGAGTCTCAATTGAGCAAATTTGCAGGGCTGCTACCTGGTCTAGTAAAAATTCCTTTAAGACATTATAGACTGGATCTGGACTCTAAAGCAGACTTTTCTTTCAGTAGATGGGTACTTCATGCTGTTGTCCCACCCTAATATGTGTAATCTTTGATTCTCATCTGGGTTGCTGTCCAGGAGATGACCCTGGGAAAGACAATAGTTACTTACCGGTAACGTCTTTTCCGGGAGTAGGAAGGACAGCACCCTTACTACCCACCCTTGGGTTCTATCTAAATTTAATAAATGATTATTGAGCATTATATATGTGTTATCTTTGTTATTACTGAGGTATGTGTGTTGGGTGCAGGTATATATAGCATGCCTGTGTCTATGGATTAACCTCTTCCTGTCCAATAGTAGGTGGAAGGGTAACTTCTCATCTGAGTTGCTGTGCTTCCGACTCCCAGAAAAGACATTACCGGTAAGTAACTGTCTTTCTATGCATTTTAGAAGGAAAATAACACACTATTTCTCCATTTACATCCATTATAGCTTTAAAATAAACAGTGCTAACTATAAATAAAGCCACAAATTTTATTTGCTTATCCATCCTGGTTATTACAACATTTAGGCCTCTTTCACAGTGGGACGTTGCGTTTGATGCGACGTTAAAGTCGCACATCGTGCCCCTAACGCAGCACATGTAGGTTATGAAATTGGACGTTATTTTGCACTGCGTTTTCTCTTGGTGCGCCATTTTCGGCACATACTGATGGAACGAAAACGGCGCATGCGTTACATTTAAAAAAAACGCAGCAAATGTATTGCTAAACGCACAGCATGTAGCACTTTCTAAATATTGCTACAAGTTACACACAACGCAAGGTGTGCACTGTGAATGTCGCACAGACTTTGAATTGCTGTGCGTTCGTCTGCGTTAAAGTATTTTATAACGTGCGACTTTAACGTCGCACTGTGAAAGAGCCCTTAGATTATGTTCCTAGTACAATGTATGGTCACACTATTTGGAAATAACGTGTTTTTTTTTTTCCTGTTTATTGATTTCTGCTTTCTCATTGTACACTATCAATGATTATTAGACCTTATTTGCAAAAAATAGTAATATACCCTTATGGCATACATATTTAAAAAGCCAATATCCTAAGGTAACAACCTATGTTTTTTCTTTTATATTCTGTCACTTTGTTTTCATTTTACAAGTCTTTTATTTTGGTCCAAAATATGCAAAAATTTAATTGCGTTTGATTCAGTTTGTGACTGAAAAGAATACACAAGACATGGGCCTCAACCTTAAAACTCTTAAAGGAATACTGTAGGGGGTCAGGGGAACATGAGTTGAACTTACCTGGGGCTTCTAATGGTCCCCAGCAGACATCCTGTGCCTGCGCAGCCACTCACCGATGCTCCGGCCCCGCCTCTGGTTCACTTCTGGAATTTCAGACTTTAAAGTCTGAAAACCACTGCGCCTGCGTTGCCGTGTCCTCGCTTCTGCTGATGTCACCAGGAGCGTACTGCGCAGGCCCAGTATGGTCTGCGCCTGCGCAGTACGCTCCTGGTGACATCAGTGGGAGCAAGAACACCGCAACGCAGGCGCAGTGGTTTTCAGACTTTAAAGTCTGAAATTCCAGAAGTGAACCAGAGGTGGGGCCGGAGCATTGGTGAGTGGCTGCGCGGGAACAGGATGTCTGCGGGGGACCATTAGAAGCCCTGGGCAAGTTCAACTCCTTTTCCCCCGACCCCCTACAGTATTCCTTTAACTCTATTCTACTTATCTATTCTACTTATCACGGTTAAATCGTTACCACATATGTCTCTTGTAGTTTTGCAAAAAGACAGGGATATGTGAGGGAGCAGGCTGGTGTTGTACTTTTTACTGGTTGAACTCGATGGACGTATTTCTTTTTTCAACCAAAATAACTATGTAACTATGTAACTTTCCCAAGTTTGATCATAATTTTGAAAATGACTTTATGTTGGCTTGAGTTTGTCAAGTTTTATGTGACGTGGGTCCAAGCTTTAAGACACACCAGAATGTATGCTGCAACTCATCACCGTGAAAATGATACATGTGCCTTATTTAGTAACAAAACTGGTGGTACACTCTCTACAACTGCACTGGACAAATATATCTGCCCAGTTGTCATTATGTGGTTAAAATGGATTCTCTCTGTAATTGGCAGCCTCTGAAGAGCTTGACAGAGTGGGGCAGCAGAGGAAGACCGAGACGAGAGATGAATGAGACAGACGAGTTCAGTACAGATTGGAGGGGTGCCAATCGGTTTATTGGTAGTCCACCAAGCACTATACAGTATTACAATAGTGCAAGCAAGATATAAGAGCATGTACTAACATTTCAGTAGTGACATGAGTGAGAAAAGGTCGGATGCATGATATGTTTTTTTGAGTTGGAGATGGCATGAGCTGGTTAGGGAGCGAATGTGAGGAATAAATGAGGGAGAAGAACCAAATATTACACTTAAGCACTGTGCTTTGGGAACTGAAGTCCACATTTGTTATATCAGGCTGAGAGGTGGACAGACGGTGGAAGGATACTGTATTATTTGGACTATAAGACTCGCTTTTTCTCCCCCAAATGTGGGAGAAAAAGTCACTGCATCTTAGTCCAAATGCAGGGAGTTCCTGATTTGTAAACGCCTGTCAATACAAACTTCCAACCTGCCGCAATGTAGGGAACTCCCTGTACTGTGCCTATGCAGAGGAGGACACGGGGACAGAGGACATATGGACGCAAAGGGGCATAGAGGGAGGACACAAGGGGAACAAAGGGAGACACAAGGGGGCATAAGGTACAAAGGGGCATAATCCACAAGATGCCCCTTCACCATGGATGCACCAGGTTTAGTATACATTTTTTTCCCCTGGTTTTTGTCCTCTAAACCTAGGTGCGTCTTATGGTCAGGAGCGTCTTATAGTGCGAAAAATACGGTAATTAGTTCTGTTTTATTCCTATTGAGTTTAAGAAGCGAGAGGTCATGAAAGAAGATATAGCAGACAGGCAGTCGGGAACACGTGTGTGGAGGGAGTTAAGGTCTGGGGCCAAGAGCATATAGGTGTTAAAGAAAGCCAAATGAGTTCATTAAGTTACCAAGGCCATGAATTTAAAAGGGGAGAGGACAGAGCCTTGAGGTACCCCCACAGATAAAGGATGTGGAGAAGGAGGTCTGATCTGAGTAGGAGACGGTGAAAGACCTTCCTGAGAGATAGAATGATAGCCAGGAGAGAGCGAGGTCCTTTATGCCTAAAGATAAAGGATCTTTAGGAATAAAGTCTGGTTGACAGTATGCCTGAACGATTTTAGGAAAAAATTGGATCGATTTCTGTCCAAAATCGCAATTTCGATCCCACAATTTCCTTCAAATCAAGCTTTGTTTCCTCTCTGTCCCCCTATCTCTTTGTGCACCCTTTGTCTTTCTCTGTGCCCCCTTTGTCTCTCTCTCTCTCTGTGCCCACTCTGGGTCTTTGTCCCCCTCTTTCTCTCTGTGCCCCCTCTTTGTCTCTCCCTTTGCCCGGCAGGACAAGTGATAGCATTATATACATGGAGGGATACGTGACAGCAGTATATATGGCATTAGAAACATAGAGGGACAGATGACAGTATGCATAGTATTGTATACACATAGGGCCAGGTGACAGCAGTATATACAGCATTATATTCATGAGGGACAAGTGACAGCGGTATAGCATTATAAACATGGAGGGACAAATGATGTTAGTGTATGTATGTATATAGATAGATATCTATCTATCTATCTATATATCTATATCAATCATTATATACATGGAGGGCCAGGTGAGAGCAGTATATATACAGTGGAGGAAATAATTTGACCCCTCACTGATTTTGTAAGTTTGTCCAATGACAAAGAAATGAAAAGTCTCAGAACAGTATCATTTCAATGGTAGGTTTATTTTAACAGTGGCAGATAGCACATCAAAAGGAAAATCGAAAAAATAACCTTAAATAAAAGATAGCAACTGATTTGCATTTCATTGAGTGAAATAAGTTTTTTTGAACCCCTACCAACCATTAAGAGTTCTGGCTCCCACAGAGTGGTTAGACACTTCTACTCAATTAATCACCCTCATTAAGGACACCTGTCTTAACTAGTCACCTGTATAAAAGACACCTGTCCACAGAATCAATCAATCAAGCAGACTCCAAACTCTCCAACATGGGAGAGACCAAAGAGCTGTCCAAGGATGTCAGAGACAAAATTGTAGACCTGCACAAGGCTGGAATGGGCTACAAATCCATTAGCAAGAAGCTGGGAGAGAAGGTGACAACTGTTGGTGCGATTGTTCGAAAATGGAAGGAGCACAAAATGACCATCAATCGACCTCGCTCTGGGGCTCCACGCAAGATCTCACCTCGTGGGGTGTCAATGGTTCTGAGAAAGGTGAAAAAGCATCCTAGAACTACACGGGAGGAGTTAGTGAATGACCTCAAATTAGCAGGGACCACAGTCACCAAGAAAACCATCGGAAACACATTACACCGCAATGGATTAAAATCCTGCAGGGCTCGCAAGGTCCCCCTGCTCAAGAAGGCACATGTGCAGGCCCGTCTGAAGTCTGCCAATGAACACCTGAATGATTCTGTGAGTGACTGGGAGAAGGTGCTGTGGTCTGATGTGACCAAAATAGAGCTCTTTGGCATTAAGTCAACTCGCTGTGTTTGGAGGAAGAAAAATGCTGCCTATGACCCCCAAAACACCGTCCCCACCGTCAAGCATGGGGGTGGAAACATTTTGCTTTGGGGATGTTTTTCTGCTAAGGGCACAGGACAACTTAATCGCATTAACGGGAAAATGGACGGAGCCATGTATCGTGAAATCCTGAACGACAACCTCCTTCCCTCTGCTAGGAAACTGAAAATGGGTTGTGGATGGGTGTTCCAGCACGACAATGACCCAAAACATACAGCAAAGGCAACAAAGGAGTGGCTCAAGAAGAAGCACATTAAGGTCATGGAGTGGCCTAGTCAGTCTCCGGACCTTAATCCAATAGAAAACCTATGGAGGGAGCTCAAGCTCAGAGTTGCACAGAGACAGCCTCGAAACCTTAGGGATTTAGAGATGATCTGCAAAGAGGAGTGGACCAACATTCCTCCTAAAATGTGTGCAAACTTGGTCATCAATTACAAGAAACGTTTGACCTCTGTGCTTGCAAACAAGGGTTTTTCCACTAAGTATTAAAGAGAATCTGTATTGTTAAAATCGCACAAAAGTAAACATACCAGTGCGTTAGGGGACATCTCCTATTACCCTCTGTCACAATTTCGCCGCTCCTCACCGCATTAAAAGTGGTTAAAAACAGTTTTAAAAAGTTTGTTTGTAAACAAACAAAATGGCCACCAAAACAGGAAGTAGGTTGATGTACAGTATGTCCACACATAGAAAATACATCCATACATAAGCAGGCTGTATACAGCATTCCTTTTGAATCTCAAGAGATCATTTGTGTGTTTCTTTCCCCCATACACTGAAGTTTCAGGCTGCTCTTTTCTTCCTGCAAACAGCTTTGCCCTTGTTTGTAATTCCTCAGTATGTGAAAGCCCAGCCAGCTCAGAGGACGATTTATCCAGCTGATTAGAGCAGCTTCTCTCTTCTCTCTTATCTAAATAACACACAGGCAGTGTGCATAGAGGGGCCAGAAAGGGTGAGTTCATAGCAGAACCACAACACTGAAGAACTTGGCAGCCTTCCAGACACAGGCCGACAAGTCTGACAGGGGAAAGATACATTGATTTATTACAGAGACTGTCATAGTAGAAAGTGCTGCAGTTAGCCAGAACACATTAGAATAGCTTTTGGAACATGTAGGATGATAAAAAACAGGATGCAATTTTTGTTACGGAGTCTCTTTAAGTCTTTTATTGTTAGAGGGTTCAAAAACTTATTTCACTCAATGAAATGCAAATCAGTTGCTATCTTTTATTTAAGGTTATTTTTTCGATTTTCCTTTTGATGTGCTATCTGCCACTGTTAAAATAAACCTACCATTGAAATGATACTGTTCTGAGACTTTTCATTTCTTTGTCATTGGACAAACTTACAAAATCAGTGAGGGGTCAAATAATTATTTCCTCCACTGTATAGCATTATATACATGGAGGGCCAGGAGAAAGCGGTGTGTATATATAGCATTATATACATGGAGGGACAGACAGATGACAGCTTGTATATATTGCATATGCATTACATGCTCTGCAACTCACACACACTACATGCTGCTGCTTCCAGAAAACCACCTGACCCTGCCCACACCCTACTCTGCAAACACCAGCCGCTCTCCCCTCAGTCAATCCCTGCTGTCATCCTGCTCTCACCCCTTCCAGCTGCCCAATAGAACACATCGGACGAGGAAAGCCTGAGAGAGATCAGCGCAGCTCAGAATATTAAAGAAATTGAAACTGGATCTTGTTATTGTTCACTGATGCACCTTGGTGAAGCATAGTGCAGAGCATGAGGTCCACCTGACAGGTGAGGTGGCTACAAATCCGGTGAGCCTCCCTGATTGCGGGCTGGTGGTTTATCAGAAGTAACGGCACTTGGTTAACACTGCATGGGAATTTTAGTGTTGTTTTATGTAAACAGTATTACGCGATGTATAGCCTTTCCTTTTTGTAGACAGACACTACCTGCTTGTGAGCGCGCAGTGGATGTACAAAATCCTTTACTGTCTGGACTGGAAAATACCACAGTGAACTCATAGAATCATCACTAAGAGGACTTGTGCTAAGGTCATATTTAGTATATAAGGTGGCACAGCCTATTGTAATATAATTGATTATGTATATAGGTTCTCATTTTAACTGTGATAAGCGAGAGACTAGAATTTGGGGTGTGAGAGAGCTGAGGCCTCCTATGTCATTTTTTTTTTTTGTACCACTGTAAAAAAAATTTTCAAAGTTGGGGTACAGTTTCAGCAAAACTGCATAAGTACAAATGTTGACAAATATGTATATCTGAGTAGGCCTGGGTCTTTAGTTTTCAAAATGGTGGCATTTATGGTTTTTCTTGACTGTTCAGAAACTCCGTGGGCTTTGCTAAGAAAGAATGACTATATTACTTTTGGTGCAAAAAATGGCCTTGAAAAATCAATTTGTGCTGCTCATTTTTAAGTGTATTTTGTGGGCAAAAATCTATCTGATTGTGTCTATAGGGTATCATTTTAACCATGACCAGCGGGAGAATAAAATTTGGGGTGTTTGAGAGCTGAGGTCTAAGTCATTCGGATTTTTTTTTGTGTGTGTGACAGAGTAAAAAAAATACTGTTTAAAAAAAAAAATTGTTTAAAGTTATGGTACAATTTTAGCAAAACTGCATAAGTTGAAATGTTACACAAGAAGTATATTTGAGTAGGCCTGGGTCTCTAGTTTTCAGAGTGGTAACATTTATGGCTTTTCATGACTGTTCAGACACTTCATGGGTTTTTCTACGAATAACTGTATTGCTTTTGGTGCAAAAAATGGCCTTTAAAAAACAATTGGTGCTGCTCATGTGTGACCAAAAAGCTATCTGATTATGTATATAGGGTATCCTTTTAATCGTGATAAGGGGGATAATAGAATTTGGGGTGTTTGAGATCTGAGGCCAATGACATTTGACATTTTTTAGCGGCAAACTGAGTGAGAAGTAATACATTTTTTACTTTCATATACTTTGTACCAAAGTAAAACACTTGTAAAAAAAATCCAAAAATGACAGAATTAAAAAGAGAATACATAAATAGTTACTTTAGGGCCTCAGTTTTTTAAATATGTATGCCATGATAGTCTTTTTGTTGCTAATAAGGGCTTGTAATCATAGGTAGTGTGCAATGTGAAAACGAAAACCACAACATAGAAAAAATACCTTTATTTTCAAATAATATATTATCACTATACTTTGTATTAGGGACATAATTCAAATTTTGTGATAACCAGGAAAAATAAGCAGATACAATGTGTGGGTTTTATGTATGGTAGCATTGTTTATTTTAAAACTACAGAAATTGTGTATTTTTTTCATTGTTTTTCCCTGTTTTCACTTTAAAAAGCATAGAAGGTAATTAATGAAAACTAATATCACCGCCAAAAAGCCTAATTTGTGGTGAAAGAACAAGGTATAGATCCTTTGTTGTGAGAAGTATTGAAAAAGTTATTGGCAAATGAAAGGGAAAAGCGTTGACAGGTGAAAATTGCTCTGGTCCATTAGGATAAAAACCCTTGGGGGTTAGGTGGTTAAATACTTGAGTGCCAGCAGTCTCTGGTCCTTAAGGGGCCACTGGTACAAAAAACGGGGATCACCGACCTCACGCCACACGGGACCCATCGTTCGCACCGGTCTCATCGCTGAAGCTCCATTGTCGCTATGACAGCAGAGCTCTGTGAGCCAGACAGGAGCTGATTTCATTGGCTCCTGACCCTGTGATCACTGTGAGCCAATGATCGATGGGATCTGAACCCTGGCAGGGTTAACTGGTCTCAAACGGCGTAGATTTCAATTAGTCTGGTCCGCAAACGGTTAAAATAACTTTTCAGCCCTCAACAGTTGAAAAGATGCAAAAATTATTCTGAGTATTTTATGGCTTCCTGGTGGCTAAAGTCTTTTTATTGATAATGTGTAAAAATATATTTTATAGGAATACATATGAGAAAAATATGAATTGAATAAGGACCATTGTGAGGTAAATTACATCATAACTATGGTGGAAAACTGACGTATTTTAGGTATGTACACATACATACACTTGTCCCAGAGAGAAAAAAACATTTTTATTTCTTCTAATATACAGTGCTGCCCATAATTTATTCATACCCCTGGCAAGTTTTGACTGTTACGTTTATTCAACCAGCAAGTAATTTTTTGGTGGGAAATGATAGGTGTCTCCCAAAACATAAGACAATGTACAAAAGGCATTATTGTGGGAAAAAAAAATTTCTCAGTTTTTTATTTAAATTTGAACAAAAAGTAGCCAGTCTATAATTACAGTTGTATTCCAAATTATTCAACCCCCCAATGCTGTAAAGGGCTTTAGGAAATTTAGTGTACATTTGTAATTGTGTTCAGAATTAAATCTTACAAGGACTTTTTAAAGAACCAAATGCAACTAAAATGACATCAATTGTTTTTGTAATACAGTATTACATTTTTATTTTTATTTTTTTGATTTCTTCATTGACAAAATTATTCAACCCCTTAAAGACTACCACTCTTAAGAACAGAGGTTCATTCAAGTGTTTTCGATCAGGTATTGAAAACACCTGTGAATGTTAACGAGCAGCAATCAAGCATAATAAGCACCAATTAGGCAGATTTAAAATGACTGTGATACTCAGCTCCTTCTAGACATTTACTGGTGTGTTTACAAACCTGGTGAAGTCAAGAGAATGGTCCAGGAAGACAAGAGAAGAGGCGATTTCTCTTCACAGGAAGGGCAATGGCTATAAGAAGATTGCCAAGATGTTAGCCATGCCAAGAGACGCCATAGGAAGCATCATTCGCAAATTGAAGGCAAAGGGCACTGTTGAAACGCTACCTGGTTGTGGCAGAAAGATGCCGACTGCTGTGCGCTACCAAAAGCGCAAAGTGGAGAAAAGTCCCCGTGTGACTGCTGAGGAACTGAAAAAAGATTTGTCAGATGCGGGTACTGAAGTTTCAGCTCAGACAATAAGGCACACACTGCCTAATGGAGGCTTCCATGCCAGAACTCCCAGGCGCACCCCCTTGCTGCCTCCAAACAATAAAGAGTCGACTGCAATATGCCAAAAGTCATGTGGACAAACCACAAAAGTTTTGGGATAGTGTTCTGTAGACTGATGAAACGAAACACAATTAGAGCGGTTTGGGCCCATGGATCAACGTTCTGTTTGGAGGAGGCACAACAAGACCTATGAAGAAAAAGAACACCTTGCCTACTGTGAACCATGGCGGGGGGTCAATCATGCTTTGGGACTGTTTTGCTTCTGCAGGTACAGGGAAGCTTCAGCGTATGCAAGGTACCATGAATTCTCTTCAGTACCAGGAGGTATTGGATGAAAATGTGATGCAGTCCGTCACAAACCTGAGGCTTGGGAGACGTTAGACCTTTCAACAGGACAATGATCCCAAGCATACCTCCAAGTCCACTAGAGCATTAAAGGCTGGAACATTTTGGAGTGGCCATTGCAGTCACCAGACTTAAATCTGATTGATTGAGAACCTCTGGTGGGACTTAAAGAAAGCAGTTGCAGCGCGCAAGCCTAAGAATGTGACTAAACTGGAGGCTTTTGCCCATGAAGAATGGGCTAAGATACCCGTACATCGCTGCAAGACACTTGTGTCAAGCTATGCTTCACGTTTAAAAGCGGTTATAACTGGGAAAGCATGTTGTACTAAGAATGAATGTCACTTGGGGGTTGACTAAAACTAATGATGTGAGCACAGAAAAGAGATTTGTGGTTATTTCATAATAAATGTTGTTATATTTGTCTGACTTACAAGTGCCTCTTTGATTTAATTGTAAACAAGATGCCTGAAATGATCAAAATCAATGTCAAACTGGCCAAAACACTCAATTTCAGTGGTGGTTGAATAATTTTGAACACAACTGTATTCATACCCTTCACAAACTGTCAGTCTGTGGGAAATCCAAAGTTCCATACCATTCCAAATAGTCCAAGCTGTGATAAAGCATCCTAATTACCCTGATTTATTGGGAACCGCTGTTTTAATCAATTCAACAGGTGAAAAACAGCAGCTCTCTGCAGTTTGTTTGTGGACAGTCTTGGCTAAGACAAAGGAGCGCATTGAGGACCTGCGGCTGCGCATTGTGGCTGCTCACAAGTCAAGAAAGGACTACAAGGCTATTTTCTAAATGTTTTCCAGCTACAGTGCAAAGTATTATTAAAAATACAAGCTGTTCTGCACTGTGTAAAATCTCAGAAGATGTGGTCAGAAGCCAAAAGTGACACTTGTGCTGGCCAGGAGGATAGTGAGAGGGGTAATAAAAAAATCAAAGGATCACTACCAAGGCCATCCTGGTGAATCTGGGCTCTGCTGGCGGCAATGTTTAAAGGCAAACAATCCAAAGGACACTGCACACTGCTGGGTTCCATTGATGCAGAACACGGACGACACCACTTCAACAGATAAGGTACACAAAAGCTCGCTTGGCCTTTGCAAATGCTCATCTGGACAAAGAAGACTTTTGGTCTTCTGTGAAACAAAGCTTGAATTGTTAGATCACACTGTTTCTTTCATTTGGCGTAATAAAGGAGAAGCCTTCAACCCAAAGAACACCAATCCCCACTATCAAACATGGTACTAGGAACCTAATGCTTTGGGGTTGTTTTTTCAGCCAATGGACCAGGGAGCCTAATCACAATGAACTGCACCACGAAAAAAAGCGTAATACATGAGGATTCTCAACAACCTCAGATAGTCTGCAGAGAAACTTGGCCTTGGCCACCAATGGACATTTCAGCATGACTATGATCCAAAACACACAGCAAAAGTGGTGAAGAAATGATTAACAGACAACAACATTAAGGTTTTGGAGTGGCCCAGCCAAAGTCCTGACTTGAATCCAATTGAGAATCTGTGGAGGGAGCTAAAGATCAGAGTGATGGCAAGAAGACCCTCCAACCTGAAAGATGTGGTGCTCATTGCTAAAGATGAATGGGCAAAAATACCTGTGGAGAACTGCAAAAAGCTGGCCTGTGTTTATAGAAAGAGTTTGATTGCTGTAATGGCTATTAAAGGCTTTTTCTATTGGGGTGTGAGGTGAGGTGTTGTTATCCAACATTTCTTTAACTTTTCACTGACCAGTTTTGGATTTCCTCATGGGGATGCTCAGTTACTTTTAATTGTTTCAAAAGAAATCCCTAGAAAATAACCTACAGTAAGATGCCTGCCAGCCTTCCTATTGATGTGCTTACTTTCTGGCAACTGTCCTGTGCAACTGACATTCAAGGAGCGCTTTTGAAAAGAAAAAGGAAATTCTGAGAATCCCCCATACAGAGATGGACTAGTGAAAAACCCATCAGTAAAAGGTTTAGGGGTCACACTTGTCTTTCAGTTTTCTACACTTTGCAGAAAACTGAAAGACAAGTGTGACCCCTGCCTTACAGCAGCTAATGTAATTTATAGAGAAAACTGACAAATTGCGCAAGATGTCTTTTTTTTTCTGTGTTCGAAATCTGCATTAAAGTGTGACCTTGCTTATTGATTAACATGAGTTCTCAGTTGAAGTCATTTTTTCTGTGCAGAAAACGCGTACGAAAGCCGATACGTGTGACCCCTGAGTTGGTAGACTATAATACCAGATATGACCGCTACATAGGAAGTAAAAACTGTAAAGTTTGTTTTACTCTGGGACAAACTTGTATGTATGTGTACATATGAATTATACATTTTACAGTGTTTCGCCATAGTGCTGCACAGTGCTAAACAAACCTACAGTTAGGCTTTGTTCCTTATTTAATTTTTTTTTTTTTATCACTTTAAAGGTGGCCACACTCCAATTTTTTTTTTTTTTTTTTTTTTTTTATTCAATTCAAGAATAGCAATCAATTTTTCGGACTGATAGCAAAATCTGACCATTGTACCACACACCTTGTTCAATTTTTCCCCAATCATGAAAACAATTGAAAGCTCAGAAAAAATGATTGGAACTGTACATCAAGTTATTGATGATCCATCACACACCATACAATTCTTGATAAAGTTGGTCTGAAACTTCCAACATGTCCAAAAATCAAGGGAAAAAAAAACAAAATTTGATATGGATTTAATTGAAAATAAAAGTTCTTGATTTTTCAGGACAACCGATCTAAATTATCGAATTGGTGAAAAAGTGGATCTTTTAATTTTATGGTGTGTGGCCACCTTAAAGGGGAACTTCAGCCTAAACAAACATACTGTCATTAAGTTACATTAGTTATGTTAATTAGAATAGATAGGTAATTTCTTATCCATCCTGTTTTAAAAGAACAGTCAAATGTTTGTGATTCATGGGGGGCTGCCATCTTTGTCATGGGGGCAGCCATCTTTTTGGTTGAAAGGAGGTGACAAGGAGCAGGAGACACAGTTCCAACTGTCCTGTGTCCTGATAACCCCTCCCAGCTGCACACACTAGGCTTCAAATGTCAATTCAAAATGTAAAAAAAAAAAAAAAAAAAAATGCACCAAAACAGCAGAACGAGAACAACAAAATCAGATATCCCATCATGCTTTGCACAGCATCAGGGGAAAAAAAGCCCGGGCAGTTTTCTTCTGTGCAGCTAAAAATGAGGCTTGTATAAGAGAAACAAAGTTCTGATGCTGTGAAACTGTTAAAGAAACACAAAGCCTTTTCAGTGCTGCTGTGTCGATTTTTAGTCCGGAGGTTGACTTTAAGTGTTGACATTTCAGGTCTGTGAATGAGTTACCAATGAGAGTCATGAGAGAAACTAATTATAAGGTTGAATGCTAGGCACACACAGTAAGATTTACTGTCAGATCCATTATTTCCAACATGTCGGATCTGATTTCTGATCGTTATCTGCCGGAAAATCTCATTTAGTGTACCTAGCATTAGAAAGACTATTCTGAGTGATGGGAATAGATAAAGTCAATACTTAACCACCTTAGCGGTATGGAGGTATGGACGAGCTCAGCTCGTCTATTACCGCCGCGGTGAATTGCTCAGCCCCTGGTGGGGCTTTTTTTACATTTTTTTTTTTTTTTTATAAACGCGCAGCTAGCACTTTGCTAACTGCAAGTTTAATTTGATCGCCGTTGATACGCGCCGTGAAAGAGGCCCCCCACAGACCCACAGCGCAGCCTGGCCAATCACCGCCAGGCTGCGCTATGGGGTGGATCGGGAATCCCACTGACGTCGATGACATCATTCCGATCATCGCCATGGTGACGAGGGAAGCCATGACAGGAAATCCCGTTCATAGCGGGATTTCCTGTTGAATATGATCGCCGGCAGCAATCGGAGGGGTGGGCGGGAAGGCGCAGGGAGGGGGGAATCATGTAGCTAGCGCTAGGCTAGCTACATGATAAAAAAGGTTGAAAGACCCACCCGCGGCCGAGCGCCGCAAAAAAATAGAACACCAGGGTGGTTAATATGACTGTTGTAAAACATTTTAAAGAGAACCTGAACTGAAAATAAAAAGTCCAAAATAACCATACACAGGTTATACTTCTGTGGAGTCTACTACTCAATTTCTTTCTCCTCTCATGCATCCTATTTGTCCACTGTGATCAATTGAATTCTCCGTCCTCCATTTTTTAAAAATGGCCATTACTTCATAACTTCCTGGTCAACACACTGTACTATCACCCACTTGAGCCATAGGGAAACATGGACATTACCTTGCACATTCAGTTGTAACTGACCGCTGCTGATCTATAACTGACAGCAACTGGTCTATTTTAGTTCTGACAAAATATTGTCAGAACTGCAAGGGATCACTGTAAGAAGAAAATGGTGAGCTTCTGAGAGGAACTGACGGTGAGGTTAGTATGTAATATTCATTTGCAGCTACGTCATGTGTTTGTTTTAAATTTACTCGCTTCAGGTTCCCTTTAACCACCCTGGCGTTCTGATTAAATCGCCAGGGTGGCTGCGGGAGGGTTTTTTTTAAATAAAAAAAAAAACTATTTCATGCAGCCAACTGAAAGTTGGCTGCATGAAAGCCCACTAGAGGGCGCTCCGGAGGCGTTCTTCCGATCGCCTCCGGCGCCCAGAATAAACAAGGAAGGCCGCAATGAGCGGCCTTCCTTGTTTTGCTTACATCGTCGCCATAGCGACGAGCGGAGTGACGTCATGGACGTCAGCCGACGTCCTGACGTCTGCCGCCTCCGATCCAGCCCTTAGCGCTGGCCAGAACTTTTTGTTCCGGCTACGCTGGGCTCAGGCGGCTGGGGGGACCCTCTTTCGCCGCTGCTCGCGGCGGATCGCCGCAGAGCGGCGGCGATCGGGCAGCATACGCGGCTGGCAAAGTGCCGGCTGCGTGTGCTGCTCTTTATTTCATGAAAATCGGCCCAGCAGGGCCTGAGCGGCAGCCTCCGGCGGTGATGGACGAGCTGAGCTCGTCCATACCGCCCGGCTGGTTAACCCTCCTGGCGGTCTATTAGAAACCGCCAGGGGGCGGCGCAGCACTTTTTTAATTTTTAATTTTTTTAAATCCTGTAGAGAGCCTAGGGCTCCGCTACATGATAGCCGCTGTACAGCGGCATCCCCCCGCCCGCTTTGATTGCCTCCGGCGATCTTTGATCAAGAAATCCCGTTCAAAGAATGGAATTTCCTGAAGGGCTTCCCCGTCGCCATGGCGACGGGGCGGGATGACGTCATGGACGTTGTGACGTCTAAGGGAGTCCCGATCCACCCCTCAGCGCTGCCTGGCACTGATTGGCCAGGCAGCGCACGGGGTCTGGGGGGGGGGCGATCGGCGGCGAATCAGCGCAATCGGAATGCACACACAGCTTGCAAATTGCTAGCTGTGTGTTGCAGAAAAAAAGAGTATGCAAATCGGCCTGAGAAATCCTCCTGCGCGGCATAGCCCGAGCTCAGCTCGGGCTTACCGCCAGGAAGGTTAAGTGTCGTCATTCAGCTGAGACAATGCAAATTTTTTTTTTCATTGTTCTTAGCTTTTCAACACAAAATAAGAATGTGATATTCCGAGAATCCTATTTTTATGTAGAACTACCGATACCAAAGTGTTGATGCATACCTGAACTGAGAATCTACTGAAATTAAGACATTATCTGTACGGCTTTGCTTATAATCATGAAAAAGGTACACTATGGGTTTTTGTTTTTGGGCACTTGAAAGTGATACTTTGTTTCTAGAAAAGCCTACTTTATTTACTCTACCATTCAAAAGTACACATATTTGCATCTTTTTTTTTTTTCCTGATTGTCTTGCTGAAGTAGAAACATAAATAATATCACATTTCCTTAGTCAAAGCTGTGACTTAATGCAACAGAAATTCTGTGTCATCAGCTGATAAAAGCAGTTAATGTGTTAAAATCTAAGTGTATCTAGACTAAAAGCTTTTCGGCAAAGAAGAGTAGCATATATATTCTTATATAAGCCTTCCCATGTATAAGCCATCCCCCACCCCCAAATTTTGCCCCTGAAAAAACCTAATGTGTGACCCGTGGAGAAACTAACCCCCCAATGTCTCCCCCCTGTATGGAGGGGCAGAGTATCTCACCCCTGTATGTGGTGCATGTGATGCACAGTGAAGTGTGCTTGCAGAGTGTATACATGTGATGACCAGTGTATGTCTGTGATGATGCAGTGGTGTATGTATGTTCAGCAAAGTATATGTCTGTAATGATCCTGTGAATGTATAGCAGAGTGTATGTGTGTGAAGATGCTGTGTAGGTAAAGCACAGTGGCATAGCAATAGGGGTTGCAGAGGTAGCGACCGCATCGAGGCCCTTGGGTCAGTGGGGCCCTCCCTCAAGGACAATATTAGCTCTCTATTAGCCCTGTGCTGGTAATATTCACTTATATAGATGCTTTAAATAGTAACCATTAACAAACTGTTTCCCATCCCATACTTGCACCCATTACACCGTGGAAATCCTTGGCAGGTTTTGGAGTGAGGTATCAATTGTTAGAATGCTTGGGGGGCCCCCATGTAAAACCTGCACCAGGGCCCTTAACTACGCCACTGGTAATGCAAAATGTTGTGAAGTGTACATATACAGTGGGATTTGAACGTTTGGGCAACCTTGTTAATCGTCATGATTTTCCTGTATAAATCGAAAAATGTCAGTTAAATATATCATATAGGAGACACACAGTAATGTTTGAGAAGTGAAATGAAGTTTATTGGATTTACAGAAAGTGTGCAGTAATTGTTTAAACAAAATTAGGCAGGTGCATACATTTTGGCACCACAAAAAAGAAATGAAATCAATATTTAGCAGATCCTCCTTTTGCAGAAATTACAGCCTCTAAACGCTTCCTGTAGGTTCCAGTGAGAGTCTGGATTATGGTTGAAGGTATTTTGGACCATTCCTCTTTACAAAACCTCTCTAGTTGATTCAGGTTTGATGGTTTCCGAGCATGGACAGCTCTCTTTAACTCACACTACAGATTTTCAGTTATATTTAGGTCTTGGGACTGAGGTGGCCATTCCAGAACTTTGTACTTGTTCCTCTGCATGAATGCCTTAGTAGATTTTGAGCAGTGTTTATGGTCGTCGTTTTGTTGATAGATCCAGCCCTGGTGCAGCTTCAGCTTTGTCACGGATTCCTGAACATTGGTCTCCAGAATCTGCTGATACTGAGTGGAATCCATGCGTCCCTAAACTTTGACAAGATTCCCAGTCCCTGCACTGGTCACACAGCCCCACAGCATGATGGAACCACCACCATATTATACTTTAGGTAGGGGGTGTTTTCTTGGAATGCTGTGTTTTTTTTCCTCCATGCATAATGCCCCTTGTTCTGCCCAAAATAACTCAATGTTAGTTTTCAGTCCCCACAGCACCTTATTCCAAAATGAAGCTGGCTTGTCCAAATGTGCTTTCGCATACCTCAAGCGGCTCGGTTTGTGCTGTGGGCGCAGAAAAGTCTTCCTCTGCACACAGCATCTCCTTGTGTAAAGTGCGCCGAATGGTTGAATGATGCACAGGGACTCCATCTGCAGCAAGATGATGTTGTAGGTCTTTGGTGCTGGTCTATGGGTTGACACTGACTGTTCTCACCATTTGTCGCTTCTGTTTATCCGAGATTTTTCTTGGTCTGACACTTTGGACCTTAACTTGAACTGAGCCTTTGAACATATCCTTAATATGTTCCTAACTGTGGAAACAGCCTGCTGAAATCTAAGACCATTTTCTGTATCATTCCCCTAAACCATGAAGGTGAACAATTTTTGTCTTTAGGTCATTTGAGAGTTGTTTTGAGACTGCCATGTTGCTACTCTTCAGAGAAATTTCAAAGAGGGAAACTTCCAATTGACATCCCTAAATACTTTTTTTTTTCTTTTATATAATTGGATTCACCCGTGTATGTAGGTCAGGGGTCACTGAGCTTACCAAGACTATTTGAGTTACAACAATTAGTGCTAAAGGTTTTGGAATCAATAAAATGACAACAGTGCCCAAATTTATGCACCTGCCTAATTTTATTTAAACAATTATTGCGCACTTTATGTAAATGCAATAAACTTCATTTCACTTCTCAAATATCACAGTGTGGGTGTCCTATATGATATATTTAACTGATATTTTTTATCGTAACAACCAACAATTTATACAGGAAAATCATGACTCTTAACGTTGCCCAAACTTTCGCATCCCAGTGTAGCTACCTCTCCTAGTCGGTCATCTTCCTGTCTCCCTTGTAGCTCTGTACTTGGTACAGATTCAGACTTCAATGTCTTCTGATCTCTGGGCAGCCATCTTCTCCTTTCCTTTACAGCTTTGTGCTCACCCCTGACATCTAGTGGCCATTACGGAACTGCAAGGTACACAGGAAGTGGCTCCCCAGGGCGAGAAGAAAGTGAAGCATGAATATCTAGCAAGGAGAGCTGCATGGGAAACGCTGCAAGGAATGAGGAGAGGTAACCATCCCCAAACACCCCCACATGTGACATGGCATATAAGCCAACCTCTCCTCTTTTGGGGCACTTTTTTTTTTTTTTTTTGTCCCAAAAATGTGACTTTTTATGCAAGTATGTACAGTACATTTTACATTTTCAATAGCAATTTGAAACACTGATTCTGAATATATATTTGGTTGCAGTTAGTTGTTTGAGGAAACCTTTTCTCCTTTAGGTGGTTGATACAGATGTTGTGCTTAAAGGAAACCAGAGGTGGGGATGTACATTAAAATAAACAATGCTACCTGATACAGGGGTTTGACGGATCAGGTAGCCATGATCTCCGCCACTCCTGTAGCCTGCAGTCTTTCACTCTTGGTTTTGTGACTCCTGGGCTCACGAATCTGGAAGAAGAGCTGCTCTGATGAGCAGCGTGCGGGGAGTGGCCAAGGAGAGACATCTGCCCAACGGCAGCTGGGGAAAACCTGCAGGAACGCCCCCAGTGGGCAGTTGAGCAGGCAATACTTCTTCTCCCTTACCCTCCGGAATAGCGTCAGTTACTTGTTGCTAATTTTTGGGGGTGATGGTGGGGGGGGGGGGGGCAGAGAGCTGGGGGGAAAACTCACAGGCATGTCCTGCAGCAGAGAACATGCCTCTGTGTCCCAACTGCCCCCCCCCCCACCCCACCACCGCACTGCCTCGGGTACACTTTAACCATACAATATTTTTCTTCTGCAATAATGGGAATGTTTCTTTTAGTTTTACACGGCATCTCAGCTTTCAGAACAAACTTTGTTTTGGTTCACAAAAGGGGATATGCATATAACCTCAGGCAATAAGTCTTTTGATTTCCTATTGGGTAAACAGGTCAACAGTATTGCCAAACCAATATACATGTGCATGATTGCTTTTCCATCTGATTTTTTTGTTGCCAATGATTTATTTTGGGCTTTGGCTGTGTCAGTCAGTCATTTGCTCACAACACATGCTGTGATGTGTACAGGACTGAACAATATTTACTTCGACATCTGATCATATGTCTGCATGTCTATTCTTTATTGTTTTTTTCTGATTAATTGCCAGAAAAATGCTATTAAAAATACTATTAACCATTTAAGCCTGTTGGATGTAGCTGCTACATCCAAAAGGCTACTTCCCTGCTGCTGCATTTTTCCGCCCGGAGATCAATGAATGGGAAAGCCGTTCCCATCCATTGATCTACATCCTCGTTTCTATGAGAAGCCACAATCGTTCTAAGTGACACATCCCTTCTTCACTTCCTGCAAGCATACATGGTACGCTTACAGGACGCCTGTTAAAAAAAATAAAAAAAAATGCATGTAGATTTTTTTTTTTTATGTACAGACCCACACTTACATTTAAAATGAACTGTTTACCTCCCACCCTCTCCAAAAAATACCCAAATCAAATTTTTAATAAAAATAAAAAATTTTAACCACTTAGGTCTATCTTGGACGGATATATCCAACCAGATAGCCTGCCCTGCTGCAGGTCAGGCGGGCATGCTCCCGCCGCCTTCCGTTAGCCCGGAGATCAATGAATGGGAACACGGTTCCCATTCATTGATCTATGTCTCTGTAAGAAAAACAGCTTCTCTGCAATTTTTTTGAGTTTCACGTCATCCCTTCATTCCTGTAAGCAAGAGCTCTCGCTTACAGGATGAAAAACAGACTATTGCCTTCTTGTGATCAATTAGTAAAACTACATCTACATACAGTTTTTTGTTTTTTTTAAATATACACAATCTGTTACATTTAAAATGTATTTGTTTACTTCCCCACTCCAAAAAACCCCAAATAAAATTAAGAAAAAGTTACCTAAGGGTCTGAACTTTTTTAATATGCATGTCAAGAGAGTATATTACGATTATTCTTTAAATTATAAGCTTGTAAATCGTGATGGACGCAAATTGAAAAAAATGCACCTTTATTTCCAAATAAAATATTGACGCCATTATCGCCATACATTGTCATAGGTTAGGAAACAGTGGATTCAGCTCATAGTAACAGCACCCCACATAATTATAGATATAAATATATACAACACTTTATTAAATATGATACTTCCAATATGACCATTAAAACACTAAAAAGAGCGCACACCACAACAATTCCATATACAGTCATTATCAATCATCATAATTAGGGATATAACGTTTATAATTATAGACAGATCTGTATATCAGATGTGGGTGCTCAGCACTGAGCACACCAACACCATGTGAACCCGGGTTCAGTACCTCCTATATGAATATAAAGTGCATAAGTGCTAATTCATGTGAAACACAGAAAATAATTCATAGAACAATTACCCAATGATCATATACACAACCTGTGTTACAATAAAATCCATAGTTACTAGCATATGTGTGTATAAAGTGCATGATTTGAGAGAGACAGTCAGGGAGGGCCTCTACTGCCACTACAACTCTCCAACGATCCCTTCCCTCCCGGCTAAGCAGGGCTGTGGAGTCGGTCCAAAAATACTCCGACTCCTCAGTTTAGGATTCCACCGACTCCTCGACTCCGACTCCTCTAATTTGCATATTACAATTTTGTTGATTAAAAGTATGTAACATGAAATTCGTCTCTTAACTGCCAACGCTTAGGAATTTTACAAGACAACTGAAGTGAGAAGGATATGTAGACTACTATATTTATTCCCTTTAGACTAAAACTAGTCCTTGGTAAGAGTACTTGTAAAAGGTACAAACCGGAACAAAGAACACCTATCAGGCCCTAGGCAATGTAAGTATGGGTACATGTAAGAATGATGTGCAGGTACTCTGCAGGGGAATGAGGAGATTGTAAACAGACAACACCTCTGTGTTCAATGTGCACAGCATTCTCAGTGGATTCCCTGCAGCTCTGTGGGGAGTGCATATGTAGAGTATAGTACTACTGTGTAACAAAGTAAACCTGAGACAGATGAAATTAAAGTTTTATACATACCCTGGGCTTCCTCCAGCCGCCTTCAGGATAATCAGTCCTTCGTTGTCCTCCTTCACCACCTGGATCTTTTGCTATGAATGCAGGTACTTTAACCAGTCGGGCGTAGTGCGCATGCACACACTCCGCCGCCAGGAGCATACTACACCTGTGCAGCACTATTGCGCAGGTGCAGAATGTTCCTGGCTGTGGGAGAGGCATGCGGCCGGACAGCGCTGACTGGCTGAATTACCAGGACTCATAGCAAAAGATCCGGGTGGTGGAGGACAGCGAGGGACTGATTAGCCTGAAGGGGGCTGGAGGAAGCCCCAGGTATGTATATAACTTTACTTTTCATCCGTCTCAGGTACCCTTTAATTTGTAGTCACCAAACCAAATTTTAACATATCAAATTATTTGATTTCATCAGCAAAGAGAGTGCGTACATTTGCATAAATCAGCATCAATGCAGAATTATTTCCATCTCATTGACCATCTCTATTAGTGACACAGCTACACATCAGGCTTTATTCTTACAGCATAGATGTTATTTAGTATATATAAGAGATTCCTGTGTACACATCATATATACAGTCCCAATCAGATATGTATATCTGACCTTAAAAATACAGGGACTGCTTTATTGAAGCAGCACAAGTAACTAATTTTGATTGGTTTATTTCATTTTTGTGGACTAAGCACAGCTATTACTGTATATATACATTATTTTTAATGACTATTATCTGAGAAATAGAACATTTTATCATATTTTGTATTTTAATTACACTTACAAATTCATTAGGAGTCGGAGTCGGTGCATTTTTTCCCGACTCCGACTCCAGGCACCCAAAATTGCCCGACTCCGCGACTCCGACTCCACAGCCCTGCGGCTAAGTATTCCTCCTTCTTGTTCACACTGTATGCATGCCTCCCTGACTGTCAGTCTCTCTCAAATCACGTACTTTATACACACATATGCTAGTAACTATGGATTTTATTGTAACACAGGTTGTGTATATGATCATTGGGTAATTGTTCTATGAATTATTTTTTGTGTTTCACATGAATTAGCACTTATGCACTTTATATTCATATAGGAGGTACTGAACCCGGGTTCACATGGTGTTGGTGTGCTCAGTGCTGAGCACCCACATCTGATATTATCATACAGATCTATCTATAATTATACACTTTATATCCCTAATTATGATGATTGATAATTACTGTATATGGAATTGTTGTGGTGTGCGCTGTTTTTAGTGTTTTAATGGTCATATTGGAAGTATCATATTTAATAAAGTGTTATATATATTTATATCTATAATTATGTGTGGTGCTGTTACTATGAGCTGAATCCCCTGTTTCCTAGCGTCTTAATTGCTCTAGCACACACTAAGGGTAAGAGTGCAATGAGCCCTTTCTAGATACATTGTCATAGGGTCATCATGTAAATGGTGTAATAACTGACACAAATGGGCAAATAAAATATGTGGTTTTTAATTATGGTAGCATGTTTTATTTTAAAGCTATAATGGCTGAAAACTGAGTAATTTTTTCCATTTTTTTTCTTAATATTTCCATTAAAATGCATTTAGAAAAAAATTATTCTTAGCGTAATGTACCACTCAAAGAAAGCCTAATAGGTGGTGGAAAAAACAAGGTATAGATAATTTCATTGTGATAATTAGCGATAAAGTTATTGGCGAATGAATGGGAGGTAAAAATTGCTTGGATGCATAAGGTGAAAAAATACTGAAGGCTGAATTGGTTAATGTATGGACAGTCAAAACATCTTGGTTGGTTAATTAGAAGTCACGTCTTTTTCTCCTGTTTCATAAGGCATTAACCCTTTGCCATTTAGTGGCAGTTTACTGCCATTTGCTGTAAAATCAACCTGATTTTTGCTTTATAGATTAACAAATACTGTAAAGTTTTCTACTTTAAAAATAACACCATAAACAGCAATGGAAACCAGTGTAGTCTTAAAGAGAACCCGAGGTGTGTTTAAAGAATGTTATCTGCATACAGAGGCTGGATCTGCCTATACAGCCCAGCCTCTGTTGCTATCCCAAACCCCACTAAGGTCCCCCTGCACTCTGCAATCCCTCATAAATCACAGCCGTGCTGTGAGGCTGTGTTTACATCTGTAGTGTCAGTCTCAGCTGCTCCCCCGCCTCCTGCAGAGCTCCGGTCCCTGCCCCCGTCCCTTCCCTCCAATCAGCAGGGAGGGAAGGGATGCAGGTGGGGACTGGAGTTCTGCAGGAGGCGGGGAGAGCAGCAGACTGACACTATAGAGATAAACACATCACGCTCTGACAAGCTGTTTGTCAGCAGCGTGGCTGTGATTTATGAGGGATTGCAGAGTGCAGGGGGACCTTAGGGGGGTTTGGGATAGCAACAGAGGCTGGGCTGTATAGGCAGATTCAGCCTCTATATGCAGATAAAAATCTTCAAACCCACCTCTGGTTCTCTTTAATTCTGTGTTCAGCACTAGTCTTAATTCTGTGTTCACCACTGTATTGTAAGATTTAAAATACATACATACAATACATACATTTGTCCCAGAGTAAAATGCAGAGTAAAATTTGGAAAGGATTTATACACATTCTGGCTAGCCTCCCAACCAGTCACACACTATTTTGTGCTTTTGTAAAACAAAAAAAATACCTGAAAATCCCCATGTGTAGATTGACTAGTCCAAAACCTACTGGATCCGATAGATACATTTTAGGTTTGGAAACCCAAGTACCAGTAAGAAAAGGAGACAAAAGAGCACCAGGAGTGCCAATAGTGAAGCATCTCTGGAAAATAACTGCTCACAAAAATGGGTTCCTATAGGCAACCACAATTTCGGGTATGTGGAGAAAGACCATCTTCAAGCAGTTATGATGACTCGGTTGTGTCAACGTGGGTCACCCTCCAAAAAAAACAGAAACAAAAGGACCACTGGATGTACAATACAATACAATAACATTTCTATAGTGCTTTTCTCCCATAGGACTCAAAGCGCTTAGGCTCTCTCAGATTCAGTAATTGGTAGTAGGATGAAGTATTCACACAACAAAAGTTATATTTCTGCAAATGCCAAACTGAACATGTAAATGCATCCTGGGACAGGGGAAGAGACAATGCGAGATGGGAGGATGCACCCCAATTGTGATCTAATGTGTAGTGAGTGAAGGTAAGTAATATGAACAGTCTTACCTTGTAAATAAGGGGTTATACATTTTATTGTGACACACCAATAAAAAACAATGCGTTTCACAGGACCAGCCCGCTTCCTGAGGTCAATACGAGACAGTGTCTGAGCTATGTATATCTGTTGCAGAGCGCCAAATCATTTGGCACTCTGAAAAGGAGATACATAGCTTAGACCCTGTCTGGTATTGACCTGAGGAAGTGGGAAGTTCCCATGAAACATGTCTTTTTTATTGTTCCTATTACTTTACCTCCACTCACTCATATTGTATAACACAATTGGGGCTCCTCTTCCCATCTTGAATAGTTCAAAACCTGTCAGATTTTCATTACCTAACGTAAGTGACAGCGACCTAGGAAACACTTTATAGCACATTTTACTCTGAAAGAAATCTACATTTTATACACTGCTCAAAAAAATAAAGGGAACACTCAACAAAATGTAACCCCAAGTCAGTCACGCTTCTGTAAAATCAGACTGTCCACTTAAGTAGCAACACTGATTGAAAATCAATTTCACATGCTGGTGTGCAAATTGAACAGACAACAGGTGGAAAATATTGACAATTAGCAAGACATCCCCAGTAAAGGAGTGGTTCTGCAGGTGGTGACTAGCGATAGGCTTCCGAGCAGGAAGCCACTCGAATTTGTGATTAAAATGAGGCTTAATTGCCTTAGGTGTGCAGCTGGGAGAGGGGGGGGGGTTACTTACCCATAAGTCCATTGTCTTTTATGCGTTCTAAACATTTTGCACGTGTCCTGTTGGACGCGTTGCAAAACTCACTATCGCGCACTTCCTCCTTCAAGCCGGAAGGAGGAAGTGCGCGGTAATGAGTATTGCAACGCGTTCAATAGGACACATGCAAGGCGTTTGAAACACATAGAAGACAACAGACTTATGGGTAAGTAACCCCCTCTCTCCCAGCTGCACATGTGAGGCAATTAAGCCTCATTTTAATCACAAATTTGAGTGGCTTCCTAATTGGAAGCCCATCGCTAGTGGTGACCATTTACCACTTCTCAGTTCCTATGCTTTATGGCTGATGTTTTAGTCACTTTTGAATGCTGGTGGTGCATACCACTCTAGTGGTAGCATGATACGGAATCTACAGTACACACAAAGACGCTCAGGTAGTGCAGCTCATCCAGGATGGCACATCGATGTGAGCTATGGCAAGATGGTTTGCTATGTTTGCCAGCGTTGTGGCCAGAGCATGGAGGAGCTACCAGGAGACAGGCCAGTACACCAGGAGACTTGGAGGAGGCCATAGGAGGACAACAACCCAGCAGCAGGACCGCTACCTCTGCCTTTGTGCAAGGAGTAACAGGAGGTGCCCTGCAAGATGACCTCCAGCAGGCCACAAATGTGCATGTGTCTGCTCAAACAGTCAGAAACAGACTCCATGAAGGTGGTATGAGGGCCTGACGTCCACAGGTGGGGTTTATTTACAGCCCAACACCGTGCAGGATGTTTGACATTTGCTATAGAACACCAAGATTGGCAAATTTGTCACTGTTGTCCTGTGCTCTTCACAGATGTAAGCAGGTTCACACTAAGAGTTTGGAGACGGTGTGGAGAATGTTCTGCTGCTTTCAACATCCTCCAGCATGACCTGTCTGGCAGTGGGTCAGTAATGGTGTGTTGTGGCATTTCTTTGGGGGGCCGCACAGCCCTCCATGTGCTCGCCTGAGGTAGCCTGACTGCCATTAGGTACTAGGATGAGATCCTAAGACCACTTGTGAGACCATATGCTGGTGCGGTTGGCCCTGGGTTCCTCCTGATGCTAGACCTCGTGGCTGGAGTGTGTCAGCAGTTCCTGAAAGACAAAAGGCATTGATGCTATGGACTGGCCCACCCATTCCCCAAACCTGAATCCTATTGAGAACATCTGGACATCATGTCTCGCTCCATCCACCAATGCCACTTTGCACCACAGACTGTCCTGGAGTTGGATGCTTTAGTCCAGGTCTAGGAGGAGATCCCTCAGGAGACCATCCGCAACCTCATCAAGAGCATGCCCAGGCATTGTAGGGAGGTCATACAGACTCGAGGAGACCACACACTACTGAGCTTCATTTTGTCTTGTTTTAAGGACATTACATCAAAGTTGGATCAGCCTGTAGTGTTTTTTTTCCACGTTAATTTTGAGTGTGACTGCAAATCCAGACCTCCATGGGTTGATAAATTTGGTTTCCTCTGATAATTTTTGTGGGATTTTGTCAGTACATTCAACTATGTGAAGAACGAAGTAATTAATAAGAATATTTCATTCATTCAGATCTAGAATGTCTTATTTTTGTGTTCCCTTTATTTTTTTTAATCTATGTATGTATGTATGATGTATTATAAATATTACAGAATTCTTTGTGATGCTTGTCTTTTAAGACATAGCGGAACGCAGCTGCAATGGAAGTCAGCGGACCACTTACAACTGCTTATGCTGGTGAGGAGTAGTGGCTAGCAATCCAGTAAACTGAGATTCAGTTTAGCGTAATTACATTGCAACCACAGTGATCACCAGGGATGAAACACCTTTCTACAAATTTTGTATTAAAGTTGCAATCAGGTTTTAAAAAGCCGAGAGCAAAAATGAGGCCACTCTTTATAATTAGGCAGTTTTGTTCTGCCAATACAAAATGTTTACAAGCATTTATCTATATGTAACAAGAAGGAAGGAGATAGTGTGCTGGTGAAGCAGCAATATTTTTGCCTGTTTAAAGTTTGGCCAGTGTTAACTTTGAATGGCAGTATCCATATTCATAAGAACACCTAATATATATCCAGTTAGGAAGGAAATATGGTGTAAAATTAAGTCATCTGACTGACTAAACTTACTATGGTATGCCTATGTTTCGTCCGCACTTTTTGAAAATTATATATATATATATATATATATATCTTATATATCTTATATATCTATATATATATATATATATATATATATCTTATATATCTATCTATGATAATAGAAATATGGAGTGGCTGGATAGTGTAATGGTTAAGGGCCCTGCCTGTGACACAGGAGACCAGGGTTTGAATCTCGTCTCTGCCTGTTCAGGAAGCCAGCACCTATTCAGTAGGAGACCTTAAGCAAGTCTCCCTAACACTGCTACTGCCTATAGAGCACGTCCTAGTGGCTGCAGCTCTGGCGCTTTGTCCGGCAGGGGAAAAGCTTAACATAAATGTTATTTGTCGTCATTTTTTTTTGTCTCATAAAAAAAGGCTGACTCGCATTGAAGATAAAGGGTCAGACTGTGGCCCCAAACATGTCAGCCTTTTTATCTGTCGGGCGAAGAGAACGTTTGGTATTCATATTGTGTAGCAGTGTATTCTTTGGATATTTTTGAAGTATCTAGGAATTAACGCACACACACTAATATTATTATTATTATTATTATTATTATTATTATTATACATTCATTACTTTAGCTAGTTGTAACCTGATAATGCAAGTCTTTGCATAGAGACCATGGGACCTTCAGCTGTATTTTGTTAGCTTGAGCACTATGGTCATAACATCCGATTTCAGTGCCTATGTGGCAAGGCCACAGATTTTTCAATAGACCATAGTAACACATTTTACACAATTGTGTGAAATGTTCTGCAAAGGTGCTAAATGTAACCTGTATTACATTTTAACCCCCCTCTGACATCGGCTTTAATGTGATTCTGTCTGAACAGTTGTGTGTAGATGGAAAAGAAAAATCTGGAAGAAGGAGAACAAAGGATCATAGGTGATATGAAGGTAGTTTTGTAGCTCTATATTTATACTTGGATGTGCCTCGTCCTGGCTCATTGGCATTTTCTGCAGTAGCTAGTTAGTTGACATTTTATTATACATCTTTGTATTGATAATGCTTTCTTTTTGAAAATTAGGTGCTATCTGCCGCAGCTGCCGCTGGAGTTTCCGTGGCTTTTGGTGCTCCCATTGGAGGAGTACTCTTCAGTCTTGAGGAGGTAAGTACTTCTGCTGTTTCAGTATTGCTTTATTTCTGTTTGAAGTAAGCCTGTGGCAACACATACATATATCTGTTCTTCCATGTTATATACAATGTCTTGATTAATTCTTACATTGGGCCATATCCAATTCACTTTTTCACCTGAGTTTTCTCCTAGGACCTAGGTGACCTTTTCACAACTTCAAAAGAAAATGCCCTTTAAACCACCAGCAAGCAAACACATACTCAAAATAAATCTGACAATACTTGTTCACCTACTTTTTTGGTACTTTTTCCATTGCAAAGTGCTAAAAGGTAATTTTAAATTGAATATAAAGAATTATCTCCTAGGAGAAAACTCAGGAGCAAAAGTGAATTGCATATGGCCCATTGTGTTATGTTAGGCTTGCATTTCTTACCATGTTATGTGTGTTTCCAGTCATTAGTAAAGCTCTCACATCACTAAGAACTAAAAAAAAGTCAACATGTGTTGAAAAGTTATACATAGTGAGGTTTCAGAAGCTGTCGGAAAATATAGAGCCTACAGCATAGAACATGGATGAAGCTGATTTGCAGTATATTTCTGGTTGTGTGGAAACATCCAGTAATACTAGCAGATAATGCCCCTTTTACGAAATTTAGGATCTTACATTTTCAAATTAATTTAAATGATTGGTAACGTGACTGTAACCAGTGATGCATATGTTCATTACAGCTGAAAGCAAGATTGATTATGCATTATAAGTGACCCTGTAGCCAGGGTAAATTTATTAACTAAGACCATCTATTGTCACTTTCAGTCCATGCCATCAGTGTTCACTTCCTCATTAGAATATTGGATTCCCAACCCAGCAAAAAGGCCACCATCAGCAGAGTTGTTAGAGCTTGATCTGGATGTAATGGCCCACAGAAATTGGTAATATTTTTAATTCAATTAATGCTTTCCCATCTGTCCACCCTCAGCAGTTGACCTTGCATCCATGACTTAGCATTACTTCAAACTCCTTTTGAAGGAACTTTCCAATATCCTTATCTAAAACCAGAGCGGAAAATAATTATTTTTGATGACTCAAAAGATAGTTTAAATCTCCTGATAATGAGAACATTCATAAAAGGATTGGGGATAACCCTTAATGTAGATGCAATCTTTATATGTTAAATGTATTCAAAACAGGTTGAGAAAAAAATCAATTTTACAATAAGTCCAATAAGCATAGAGTTTCGTAGATCTTGGAGAGTTGTCCAAATTGACAAAGGCTATGAAATTGTGAGAATATCAGAGACATGGATGGATGAAAGCCATGACTGGATAGCAAATTTAGAGGGATACAATGTGTTTAGGAAGGATAGAGCAGGGAAAAAGGTGGAGGGGTTTGTCACTTTAAGAACTCATTTACAGCTGTCATGAACGAGAAGATGGATGAAGATTGTGAAGATGTGGAGTCCGTTTGGGTAAATATTCATGGTGGAAATAACTGTTGCCAATTGCTTATTGGGGTGTGCTACAGGACACCACATATTCATGAAGCTGCAGAACTACAATTACTACATACTACAGTAGATTGAAAAAGCTACAAGTAAAAATGAGGTCATAGTTATGGGTGACTTCAACTTTCCAGACATAGACTGGAGTATTGAGGCTACTCATTCTGGTAAAAGTGGCAGTTTTCTGGCAACACTACAGGACAGTTACCTGACTCAAATGGTAACTGAACCAACTAGGGGGAATGAGTTACTGGTTTTGGTCATTTCAAATAGACCAGATAATGTATCAAATGTGCAGGTTCAAGAACATTTGGGAAATAGTGACCACAGCATGATGATGATTGATCTGGAGACTGATAAGCCGTGGGACAGCTAAAACTATGAATTTTAGATAAGCAAAGTTAATCAACGTAGGCAGGCACTAAGCTTGGTGAACTGGGATAATGTACTACAAGGTAAGGACACTAAAGAGAAATGGCAAGCTTTTAAAATTATTCTCAATCAATATTGTAATAATTCTAGAAACAAAAAGTCTAGGAGTAAAAAAAAAAAGGCCTCTATGGATGAATAGAAAGATTAGAGATAAAATGAAGTGGAAAAAGAATGCCTATAAGGTCCTAAAACTTGAGGGGACCGAGGCTGCATCAAGCAATTTTAAGGAGTGCAATAAAAGTTGTAAAAAAGAGATTAGGCTAGCAAAGATTGAAGCTGAAAATCAAATCGCTAGGGATATGAAATCTAACCCAAAGAAGTTTTACAAGTACATCAACTCTAAAAGGTTGACTGTATTGGACTACTAAAGGATGAGTGAGGGAAAGAAATGGTGGATAACCATGGTAAGGTGGAATTATTAAATGCTTTCTTTGCTTCTGTTTTCAAAAGGGAAACATCACTGTTGCAAATTACAGATGCAGAAGAGTCTCAATCTTCCAATTGTAATATTAAATACTTAACACAGGAAGAAGTGAAGGCAAGACTAAATACATTAAAAATAGACAAGGCACCTGGCCTGGATAGCATACATCTTGGGGTCCTAAGGGAATTAAGTTCAGTTATCGATAAACACCTTTATCTTATCTTTTTGTGGCTCCCTTTCAACGAGCAGAGTTCCAGTAGATTGGCGTACAGCCCACGGTTTCCTATTATTTAAAGTACCCCGGACCTGGTACTTGGTCCTCGATACTTTAAACATGTTTTATTACTGGTGCTGTATGACTAGCACACAGCACCATCCTCTCCCTTCCAGTGCCCCCCTGCGGCCCCGTTCAGACATAAAATATGTGCGGGGAGGAAGTGACAGTTCCTCCCCTCTGCTTGTCTATAATTCCTCCCCTCCACCTGCCGCTATAGTTCCCCCTTATGATTTACTGCATACAGTGCGCTGGGGAGATGCGCTGTGTGCGATTGTGTGATATTTGAGGTTGGTAGGATATCCGACCTCAAATACCACACAATTGCGCACAGTGCAGCTCCCCTGGGTGTTGTGTGCAGTACATCCATAAGGGAAACTGTAGCGGCAGGTGGGGGGGAAGAATTATAGAACAAGCAGAGGGGAGGAAGAACTAACTTCCTCCCTGCACATAATCGACGGTCTGCCTCAGTCGAAGATTATGACTGAGCAGAACCAGGAGAGGGGAGGATGGTGCTTTGTGCTAGTCACAGCACCAGTAATTAAGCAATATTAACCACCCTGGCGTTCTGATTAAATCGCCAGGGTGGCTGCGGGAGGGTTTTTTTCAAATAAAAAAAAAACTATTTCATGCAGCCAACTGAAAGTTGGCTGCATGAAAGCCCACTAGAGGGCGCTCCGGAGGCGATCTTCCGATCGCCTCCGGCGCCCAGAATAAACAAGGAAGGCCGCAATGAGCGGCCTTCCTTGTTTTGCTTATATCGTCGCCATAGCGACGAGCGGAGTGACGTCATCGACGTCAGCCGACGTCCTGACGTCAGCCGCCTCCGATCCAGCCCTTAGCGCTGGCCGGAACTTTTTGTTCCGGCTGCGCAGGGCTCAGGCGGCTAGGGGGGCCCTCTTTCGCCGCTGCTCGCGGCGAATCGCCGCAGAGCGGCGGCGATCAGGCAGCACACGCGGCTGGCAAAGTGCCGGCTGCGTGTGCTGCTTTTTATTTGATTAAAATCGGCCCAGCAGGGCCTGAGCGGCGACCTCCGGCGGTGTTGGACGAGCTCAGCTCGTCCAGACCGCTCAGGTGGTTAAAGTAGGAGGGGGGAGAGGACACCAGGTCAGGGGTACTTTAAGAAGGGCAAAAACTCAGATCCAGGAAATTATAGACCTGTATGCTTATCAGTTGTGTGCAAACTATTTGAGGGGTTATTAAGAGATAACTATACAAGACTTTATAGTAGAAAATAATCTTATTTCTCAGCATCAGCATGGGTTTACTAAAGACAGGTCCTGTTTGACTAACATGCTCAGCTTTTATGAGGTAGTGAACACTAATGTGGACATTGGGAATGCTGTAGATGTGATTTACTTGGACTTTGCAAAGGCCTTCAACACCGTTCCCCACAAAAGTTGAGGATGCAAGGACTGGTGAAGTCTGTGTGCATGGATAGGGAACTGGCTGATAGACAGAAAACAAAGACTTGTGGTCAATGGATCATAATCAAAATGGGTGACTGTTAGCAGTGGGGTCCCAAATGGGTCATTACTGGGTCCAGTGCTCTTCAGTTTATTTATTAATCTAGTACAGCGTTTCTCAACATTTTATTGGTATGTACACCTTTTGAAACCCTGCACTCGCCAAGTACCCCTTAGCATAGTAAACATCATCATAAGTGACCCTTGACAAACATATATTTAATCGTTGTATGTGATAATTGGTTCTAAGCAATTTCCAAGCATTGACTATTGCTTTTAATTAGCTAAAATACTAATTTGGTGTTGCTTAAAAAAGATTTATCATTTTCTAAAACTCTAAATTTGTTCTTGTTTATCAAGCCCGAGTACCCCCTGGGGTACATGTACCACACGTTGAGAACCTAGGATCTAGTAGATGCAGTAGAAAGCAATGTTGCTATTTTTGCAGGTCATACAGAATTGTTTACAATCCTCAACTCTCAGGAAGATAGTGACATTATTGCAACAGGATCTGGATAGGATGACTATATGGGCACATAAATGGCAGATGAAATTCAATGTTGAAAAATGTAAGGTCATGCATTTTGGTTATACCAATGGTCTTGCACCATACAAAATAAGCGGGATACACATGGGGACCTCAAACTTGGAGAAGGACTTAGGAGTACTCATCGACATCAAGTTAAATAATCGTATTCAATGCCAAGCCGCTGCAGCTAAAGCTAATAAATTTGTGAGATGCATTACTATAGCAACAAAATATCTGCAATCCTGGAAAATCGCAGTGAACGTCATTTGTCTTGATTGCGGCCATTTTGCTGAGATTTTACTTCAATTTTAATGTAAGTCAATGGGAGTGTGTTTTTAACAAGATACAAGATGGATTTATTCGCCAAGTGCGGGGGTACCGTACTCGGAATTGCTTCTGGTATACATGGCAAAGGCAAAATACACGTCAACAGTTGTCTATCTTACATATATAGCTACAAGTACAAATACACAGACTAAACTAAAAGGATTAACAGTACATTTTACATTCTACGTCTGCAATCGCTACCATTTAACATGCTGCTGCGTTAGTAAGATAACCCTGACGAAGTCCAAGCAGCCTTAACAGGTACGACGTCATGGATCGTTGTGCTAGTGAGAGTTGGATGCAGACATTAAGGCAGGACAGCAGCACCTGGGGCAAGCCTGCTGATTGCAGAAAGGAATAGTCAGGCATCAGTGTTGTTGAGCAGTAGAACAGCCTGGGGAAAGAAAGAGTTCCTGCGCCTGGTGGTCTTTGGATGGTTCGGAAGCGCCGGCCGGATGGGAGAGGCTCAAAGAAGCGGCTGCCAGGGTGGGAGGGGTCGCAGGAGATCCTGGTGGCCCTCTTCCTCATCCTGGCCGTGTGGAGGAGATCTACAGGTGGTAGGGGCGATCCAATGATCCTCTCTGCCTCACTAATGACTCTTTGCAGTCTATGTCTGTCGCTGGCCGTTGCGCTGGCATACCAGACGATTACTGAAGAGCAAAGTATAGACTCCGTGGTGGCGGTGTAGAAACTGGTCAGCAGCTCCCGAGGCATTCCAAATGTTTTAAGTTGGCGCAGGAAAAATAGCCTTTGTTGTGCCTTCATCTGAATTTTGGTGGTGTTCGGCCCCCATCTCAAGTCGGCGGATAGGGTTGTGCCAAGGAACCGGACTGATGGTACTCTGGAGACTTCGGTGTCGCCTATGTAGACTGGTGGGAGAGTGGGGGGGGGTTCCTCCTGAAATCAACAGTCAGCTCAACAGTCTTTGCAGCATTGAGGACAAGGTTGTTATTCTTGCACCAGTTGCAGATTCTCTCTATCTCACTGCGGTAGTCTTGCTCTCCGTTACCGCCAATGAGACCGATGATTGTTGTCATCTGCAAATTTGATAACCTTGACTGAGTCCGAGGCGGAGGTGCAGTTGTTGGTGTACATGGAGAACAGAAGCGGGGACAGTACACACCCTTGAGGTGCCCCTGTGTTGGTAGTTCTCTCGCCCGAGGAGCAGTTATCCAGCTTAACCTGTTGCGTCCTGCCTGTGAGGAAGCTCCTGAGCCATGTGCGAAGTGTGGGGTCGACGCCGAGCTGCGCCAGGTTATCAACCAGGGTGTCAGGGCAGATCGTGTTGAAGACCGAGCTGAAGTCCAGGAATAGGATCCTGGCGTAGGAGCCAGGCCTGTCGAGATGCTCCATAATGTACGCCAGGCTGACATTTATGGCATCCTCTATGGACCTGTTGGCCCTGTAAGCGAATTGGAGTGGGTCAAGCAGTGTATCAGTGGTGCGTTTGAGGTGAGCCAGGACAAGCCGTTCTAGAACCTTCATGATGGGAGGGGTTAGAGCTACGGGTCTGAAGTTGTTGAGGTCTGTACTGCCCGATTTTTTGGGGGGGACTGGTACGATTGTGGACCTCTTGAGACAGGAGGGGACAGTGCCTTCCGCAAGCGACTTGCTGAACAGAGTGGTGAGCACCGGGGCCAATTGAACTGCACAGGTCCTTAGGCAATTTGATGACACACCATACGGGCCTGAAGCCTTCCTGGGGTCGAGCTTGCGAAGCAGCCTAAGAACTTCTGATTCCTGGACTTCAACCGGTGCAGCGATGTCTCGATCTCTCAGTGCGGCGGGTGCCGTTATCATCGACCCTGGAGCCCCGGGCTGCTGGGGCTGTTTCTCGAACCTGCCTAGCGTTACAGAGAAGCTGAGCTCGTCCAGACTAAACTTGCTATAAATGTTTTGGACAAGCTCAGCTCGTCCAGCAGTTCCCCTCTCGCCTGCTCTCCGGGCTGCAGGCTTCTCTCTTCCGGTCTCCCCTTCCCTCTCCCCCGGGCTGATCGGCTGTGCAGGGAAGATGGCTCTGCCCAGCCACTTCCTCTGACGCAGATCATGCACCGCCGCCCCCCCCGGCCGTCGCATCAATTGCATTGGATTACATCAGTACACAAAATTAATGTAATCCAATGATGCTGTAGCAAATCAGTTGTAGCAAATCAAACACCTGTACACACTATAAAAGGGCAGAACCGTTACAGATTCTCCCTCTTTGAGTCCCAGTGTCCAATAGCTTAGTCTGCTTGTCAGCTCTGCTTTTGTGATTTCTGTGCTTTGAGTGATTTTCTGCCTTTTCCAGCCTTTGCTACATACATATTACAGTTTTGCTAGTCTTTATAAAGACGCTGTGATCTCTGTGTGCTTGCTTTTGCTGGATATTTTTCCTGTCGCTGACCTTTGACCCTGTATCTTTTTTGGGGTCATGGCCTGGTCCTCCCGGAAGTGCCTGTTAGCAGGAGCTGCTGGATGTCTTGGAGGGAAGCGACAGTGAGGAGGAGCTCGTTGAGTCTACGAACAGCGAGGTTCCCGGTGACCTGTCTTCAGAGTCTGAGAGCAGTGACTGTGAAACCGAGGAGCCAGTGAGTGTCGCACACACTTGGCGTGAGCTGGAGAGCCCCACTCAAGTTCTGCCACCCAGGTTCCCTTTCACAGGGGCACCTGGGCAGAAGATTGCATGTGACCACAGCCCGCTGTCCTACTTGGAGCTATTTCTTACCGATGAGGTCATCCAAAAGATCGTCGAGGAGACCAATCTGTATGCAGCAGCAGCAGCAGCAGCAGGGTGCTCCTCTACCCAGGTTCTCTCGGAGCAGGTAATGGGGTCACCTGCGACGACATCTGGGTCTTCCTGGGACTTATCATCCTCCAGGGAGTTGTCGGTAAGCCGCTGCAGAAGTGGTACTGGACCACTAACAGGATCCTCAGTACGCCTTGGATCCGTTATGTCCAAGCCCCACTTCACCCTCATCATGAAGTACCTGCACTTTGGCAACAATGAGGACTTTGATGAGGCCAACTATCCTGCTCCCATGCTGAAGAAAATTTGGGAGATCTACCAGCTTATTGTTGCCAATTTCAAGGGGGTCTACGTTCCGGAGCGAGACATCACCATGAACGAACGCCTCATAGCATACAAGGGGAGACTCAGCTGGGTGCAATTCATTCCATCCAAAAGGGCATGCTTTGGGGTGAAGTCGTTTATGCTCTGTAAGGCCAAGTCCGGGTACATCGGGAACTCTTATTTATACAGGCAAAGGCACCAAATTTGCATTCCAGTGCAGAGTTTGGGTGTGCTACCTCCTCTGTACTCACACTTATTGAGCCATTGCTGGATCAGGGGTACTGTCTTACGCCGGACAATTTTCATAGCTCCCCGGAACTGTTTGACCACCTGATCCAGCACAGACGCATATGGTACGGTGAGGGCTAACGTCGCCATATGCCACCGGCCTTTTCTGCCAGGAAGCTGAAGAAGGGAGAGGTTGTTGCCTGGCAGAAGGGCAAAATTATGGCTCTGAGGTGGAGGGACAAGTGGGACGTGTGCATCCTCAGCACGGTGCACAATGCAGAGACTGTCGGCACCACTACGAGAAGTAGACAGGAGGTGGACAAGCCCAAAGTGGTGTTGGACTAGAACCGTACGATGGGGGGTGTGGACAGGGCTGATGGAGCAATGACTTTTTATCCAGCTGTCCACAAACAGCAGCGGAAGTATTACAAAAAAAACTCCGCCACCTGCTGGAACAGTGTTTGTGGAATGCCTATGTGATGTATAAAGAAAACTGTGAAAGGCCTGTACCTTACCTCGACTTTGTCTGGCAGCATACGGAAGTAATATGTGTGAAACATCCCCCACCGGAGTCGGCCGCTAGACCGGGTCGCAGGGGGTCATACGTTGTGAACCCGCCACTACTTTCTGGACACCACTTTCCAGAACACTTGCCACAGACCGCACTGAAACAAAACCCTACAAGGTGTGTGGTCTGCTGCGCAAAAAAAGGGCAAAGACGGCAAAAAAAAAAAGACTGCAAGGAGACCCGTGTCTATTGCCCAGACTGCGATGTGGCACTTTGTGCAATACCATGTTTCAAAGTGTACCATACAAAGGAGGTGTTTTAGGAGTAAATATCTGTACTGTATTTTTTTTCTGCCTTAAAGAGAACCCGAGGTGTGTTTAAAGAATGTTATCTGCATACACAGGCTGGATCTGCCTATACAGCCCAGCCTCTGTTGCTATCCCAAACCCCACTAAGGTCCCCCTGCACTCTGCAATCCCTCATAAATCACAGCCATGCTGTGAGGCTGTGTTTACAACTGTAGTGTCAGTCTCAGCTGCTCCCCCGCCTCCTGCATATTTCCGGTCCCTGCCCCCGTCCCTTCCCTCCAATCAGCAGGGAGGGAAGGGATGCAGGCGGAGACTGGAGTTCTGCAGGAGGCGGGGAGAGCAGCAGACTGACACTATAGAGATAAACACAGCCAGCTCTGACAAGCTGTTTGTCAGCAGCGTGGCTGTGATTTATGAGGGATGGCAGAGTGCAGGGGGACCTTAGGGGGGTTTGGGATAGCAACAGAGGCTGGGCTGTATAGGCAGATCCAGCCTCTGTATGCAGATGATATTCTTCAAACCCACCTCGGGTTCTCTTTAAATATTTTTTTTCTGCATTTTCTTGATATTTCTGCATTGATTAAAAATGCAAGCTATCTGTTTGTCATTAATACATTTTATTGACAAGAGTTTGACACTTTTATTATACTCATAATGTATACTAAACTATTGCTTGGCTCATTTTGGTAAGTTACAGGAAAAAAGGTTCTGAAAATTAATTGTACCACTTTTTGCATGGAAATCCTGGGGAATCAGAACGCCGAGGTGGTTAAAAAGAGTACATTTGAAATCGGCGCCGGTAGACTTGGGCGCAGGATACAGCGGTATATAGCTGATCCTGCTTCTGCACAAGTCCGGGCCGATTTAATTACTATTCCCCCTCCAGGCCGACATGGATAGTGGGGGAATGAAATAATTCGGCTTCCAGCGATTGCTGGAGGCCGAATTATGTTTTTAAGCAACCTCGGCTCCGTCTTCTGACGGAGCCGACGTTACTCACTGAGCGCTTCAATAGGAATGATTCCTATTGAAGTCTATGGAGGCACCGGCTGCGCCCAAATGTAGCAGCGCTGAAAAGCACTGCTCCGGTTAAAAATGCAGCATGGTAAGGCTACTCTAAAATCTTGGCCGTTTTATAAGAAATATTCAAACCTGAAACCGGCCCACAGCTCTCAAATACGATTGGAGCTAAAAACAATAGCCAATCTTATAGGGAATATTGACTTCTCCAATTGGTACAGGGTAGGTATTAGGTACTTAAATGAGATCTACGAAGGCAATAAATTATGGGAATTTAACAAACTCAAACATATATTCAAATTAGACGCATCCCAGCTCTTTACATACCTGAGGCTTAAACACTGGATCAGCGCAACTAAGTTAACTATCCCCTCACTGCCCAAATATATCCATGCCTTTTTAAACAGCAATATCCCCCTAAAAGGTGGTATCTCAATGTGGTACAGATCATTCACGGTAGACAAGCACCTATCATTAGCTAAATACACTAATGTCTGGTCCTACGATCTCCACAATAAAATTGAAGTAAAGCATATCATCAGATCCACACAACTTGCCTCTAAACTCTCCCACTGTCTCACTCATTGGGAAACGCTCCTAAAGATTTTTCTCAAATGGTATTCTACCCCCAGGAAATTAGCAACGTGCTACCCTTCACAATCACATCTGTGTTGGAGGGAATGTGGCCAAGTGGGCACTTTGGCTCACATTTTATGGGAATGCCCAAAGCTGGATTGGTTTTGGTTAAAAATCCAAGAAAAAATAGAATCTTTTATTCATCGACCATTTTCATTAACTCCATCGTTGGCACTGCTCAATTTATGTATAGAAGAGATAGAGGTCAAATATAGATTGGGAGTTTTTCACATCCTAGCTGCAGCTCGACACCTCCTTATAGGGAACTGGAAGTCTCCGGACATCCCTTCGTTAACCCAACTTATATACCTAACACAACATAATTTGACTTTGGAATTGAGATTAACAACAATAACAATAATATTTATATAGCGCTTTTCTCCCTGGGGACTCAAAGCGCTGTGACCCTGCATTATGCAGTCTCAAAGGCTAGGGAAAAGAGGTGAGTTTTTAGCCTTTTTTTAAAGCTGTCCAGAGAAGGAGCCTCTCGTACTGATTGTGGAAGTGAGTTCCATAGAGTAGGGGCTGCATAGGAAAAGGCCCGAGCACCAAATGTTAAGTGTATCCTGGGAATAACCAGCTTCATCTTGTTGGCAGAGTGGAGGGTGCGTGGAGGGGCATAAAGTTCCAATAGATCTGCTATGTATTTGGGTCCCATGTGGTGTAGAGCCTTGAATGTCAGCAGGCAGATCTTAAAATTGATTCTCCATTTTACTGGCAACCAGTGAAGAGTTTGCAGTACTGGGGTGATGTGTGAGCTGCGGGGGGCATTGGCTAGGAGTCTGGCTGCAGCATTCTGTACTAGCTGTAAGGGGCGCAGAACCTTATCTGTAGATCCGATTAACAGGGCGTTGCAGTAGTCTAGGCGGGAGGATTAAGGCCTGGTGCACACCAGAGGAGTTTTTCTGAGCGTTTTGAGTTTTTAAATCTGCTGCTAATGTTATCCTATGTGTCTGTGCACACTGGAGCAATGAGGTTTTGTAAAAAAACCCCATAGCATTACATTGGGAAGAGCTTTTGAAAGGTTTCAAAAGCTCTTCCCAATATAATGCTATGGGGTTTTTTACAAAACCTCATTGCTCCAGTGTGCACAGACACATAGGATAACATTAGCAGCAGATTTAAAAACTCAAAACGCTCAGAAAAACTCCTGGTGTGCACCAGGCCTATGAGATCAAAAGGGAGGTCCTGGTCCCGAACTTGATATAAACATCACGTAAAACCTATTCATAAAAGAATTCAAGGGGCTCCAGTTGACAGGGATAGAACAGGCAAAAACTAAAAATAAAGCTAAAACGGTATTACAAATCAAGACAAAAAAGGAAGCTATGGAAAGCAGAAATGCGGCTCTCAAGCCGCTTCTGAACAGCTTAGATCTGTATAAAAAATATTGGTAGGGTGGAAGGCAGAGCGCATACATTATGCATGATTGTTTTTGTTAGTGTGGTGGTGTTCAAGTTTTGATTATATGAACGGTTATAACTATAATTATGTTGACTAAGCACTCAATTATCATCTGCTACTCTGGAAGATTTTTATATAAAAATCCTCGGCACATCTGGGTGAGGAAATTTTTCTCACCAGAGGATTGCTGTTAAGGTGCTACATGTGAGTTGGCACGGCCAGACGCAGTTGTTTAAGAGTATGTAATCCTCTATGTCTATAAGCTTAAGTATACTGTGATTGTGTTTTAATTGCATTATCTGCTTGCTCAAATTTTCAAAGCATGTATGTTGAAAATACTTTAATAAAAATCTTTGAATTTAAAAAAAAAAATGCAGCATGGACTGATCGCAAAGCACACTGCATTGGGGCTCAGACCTAAAGGATAACAGCTGAAAGGTGAAAGTTAATGTTTACTTACCTGGGGCTTCTTAACATTTACTTACCTGATGTAGGGATGTTCATATTATGGGTGTCTCATGGAAATACTAGTATTAGAAAGCATAATTATGAACATCCTGCTTTGTAATTCACATACTTTTCCTCTGCACAGAAAGCATAATTATGAGCATCCTGCTTTGTAATTCACACACTTATTTTCTTCTGCACAGCCAGTAGGGTAATTCTACCATCCAATAAATCACTGGATCTTTGACACCACAATGTTCAGCACACTTGGTAAGCGTACAGCAAGCCAGGTGGTGCTTACAAAGATCATTGTGACCAAAACTAGACTATTATACAACGCATTATATCCTGCTGCAAATTTTAGCTCTTTACTTAGTTGTGTTCAAAATTATTCAACCCCCACTGAAATTGAGTGTTTTGGCCAGTTTGACATTGATTTTGATCATTTCAGTCATCTTGTTTACAATTAAATCAAAAAGGCACTTGTAAGTCAGACAAATATAACATAACATTTTATAATGAAATAACCACAAATGTCTTTTCTGTGCTCACATCATTATCAGTTTTATTTAACCCCCAAGTGACATTCATTCTTAGTATTTAGTACAACATCCTTTTCCAGTTATAACAGCTTTTAAATGTGAAGCATAGCTTGACACAAGTGTCTTGCAGCAATCTACGAGTATCTTAGCCCATTCTTCATGGGCAAAAGCCTCCAGTTCAGTCATATTCTTAGGCTTGCGCGCTGCAACTGCTTTCTTTAAGTCCCACCAGAGGTTCTTAATCGGATTTAAGTCTGGTGACTGCAATGGCCACTCCATAATGTTCCAGCCTTTAATGCTCTAGTGGACTTGGAGGTATGCTTGGGATCATTGTCCTGTTGAAAGGTCCAACGTCTCCCAAGCCTCAGGTTTGTGACAGACTGCATCACATTTTCATCCAATATATCCTGGTACTGAAGAGAATTCATGGTACCTTGTACATGCTGAAGCTTTACCTGCAGAAGCAAAATAGCCCCAAAACATATTTGACCTCCCGTCATGCTTCACAGTAGGCAAGGTGTTCTTTTCTTCATAGGCCTTGTTCTTCCTCCTCCAAACATAGCGTTGATCCATGGCCCCAAACAGTTCTAATTTTGTTTCATCAGTCCACAGAACATTATCCCAAAACTTTTTTTGTGGTTTGTCTACGTGACTTTTGGCATACTGCAGTCGACTTTTTATTCTTTGGAGGCAACAAGGGGGTGCGCCTGGGAGTTTTGGCATGGAGGCCTTCATTATGCAGTGTGCGCCTTATTGTCTGAGCTGAAACTTCAATACCAGCATCTGACAAATCCTTTTTTCAGTTCCTCAGCAGTCACACGGGGACTTTTCTCCACTTTGTGCTTCAGGTAGCGCACAGCAGTCGAAGTCAGCATCTTCTTTCTGCCACAACCAGGTAGCATTTCAACAAAGCCCTTTGCCTTGAATTTGCAGATGATGCTCCCTATGGTGTCTCTTGGTATGTTTAACATCTTTGCAATCTTCTTATAGCCATTGCCCTTCCTGTGAAGAGAAATCACCTCTTCTCTTGTCTTCCTGGACCATTCTCTTGACTTCACCATGTTTGTAAACACACCAGTAAATGTCTAGAAGGAGCTGAGTATCACAGTCATTTTAAATCTGCCTAATTGGTGCTTATTATGCTTGATTGCTGCTCGTTAACATCCACAGGTGTTTTCAATACCTGATTAAAAACGCTTGAATGAACCTCTGTTCGGCCTGACGTCATCGCCGGGGACCGGGAGCGAGCTGCGGCAAACGGCTGCGGGGAGAGTTGCAGCGAGGGACATGCTGAGCTTGGGGCTGGAAGAAGCCCCCGGTAAGTAGCACTTATTTTATTCACAGTAGTTCTGCGCCTGCGCAGTACAGCCCGGCGGACGTCCGATGACGTCAGCGCGCCGGCGTGGGACGCAGAAGTGCCGGGCCTTGGAGCGCAGAAGAGCCTGACCTGGCAGCCGGCCTGGCCAGGTCGGGTCGGCCACCGGAGACCACCGGGAGCCTGCGGAGCGGCGGTGAGGGCACCTCCTGCCTGCCACGGGCTGGAGGAAGCCCCAGGTAAGTGGAAATTGATTTTTATTTTTTAGCCACCCTACCTGAACCTTCCCTTTAAGATAATGATGCGTCACCACCACTAATTATAGTATAAGATGTTTCTCATTCTACAGTAACTACGATGTATGATCACAGGTTTTTTTTTTTTTTCCTGTTTTGAAAGTTCTGTACATCTCTCCACCACATGGTTTTTAAATATTTTACTTTTTTTGGCTCTGGTTCAAAATCTGCAGTAAGATTGCTATGCGCAGGCAGCAAAGGCAATTTTACTGCTACCACTGCTGACCGCTCTCTTAAGTAACCCAACTTGCAATAAACTCTCAGCGTTAGTAATAGTAAAATTGTCCTGAGCTGCCTGTGCATGGAAGACTAACCATAACTTAGTGCATCAAGGCCTTAGTCCCCACATACAGGTATTATCGGAACTTCAGCAAACACGGAGTAGGAGTACCGGTTATTTTATGAGTCAGAGATGAAGTGACCTGTTTACCGTATATACTCAGATATAAGTCGCAAAATTTAGGTCTGATTTCTTGAAGCAAAGTATAGGGGGTGACTTCTATTCGGGTAAGACCTAAATTTCTGACTTATACCCTGTATAATAATTACTGCCCCTTCACCAGCCCTTAGTCTAGTGCTCATCAGTGTCTCTCTCTATGGTCGCCCCATCGTTTCTTTCCTTGGCCGCCCCAATCACTGCTCTCCCCGGCCTCGCCAAATGCTGCTCTGCCCGGTTGCCCAAATCACTGATCTCCCCGCCGCACCAATCACTGATCTGCACGGCAGATGGGCAAAAGTGCCCTGCTCTCTGTGCTTACCTGATCGCTACTCTGATTGCTACTCCCCGATCACTGCATACCCATACTGGCCACATTCCTTAGTCGTACTGTGAGATCACCTGTTCCTGCCTCGGTAGCTGCCGGTGTCATGTCCCCGCTATTTGCACGCCCCGATCATTGATTGGAGTTGTAGAATCCTCTGCTCCTCTCTCCGCCTGAACTGTCAGCACTGGTGGTCTTAGCGCTGACAGCGTTGCTGCATAGCGCCGGCAAGAGGGAGAATAGAGATGGTGAGGCAGACATACCTATTCAGTTAACCCCTCATGGTCTCCAAACTTCTTTCCCATATTGTGCTTCTGGAAATGTGCATTTACACAACTACAGCACAGTGTGGGGAAGGTGCATGGGGATCTTGAGGGGATAATTTCTACATGCACTGCAAATACTATAAACAAATGTGCTGTACTTTATATTTAGGTACCCTACTGTTTATAGTGACAGCATTGTTCTCACCGATTCCCGATCCGCTGCTCCATCACATGTGCTCATCAGCCAGGGGCATTTGTACAGTGTTGTCTGTGCCCTGGTGCCCAGAACAGATCGGTACCCAATTCACACTCACTTTTAGATGTCTTCTGGATCTTTGTCACCCTAGGTATCAGGTACCGATCCCTTCCAGGCAACAGGGCACAAACTAAGCTGTACAGATGCCCCTGGCTGATGACGCGACTGTTGCTATGCAGAAAGACAATGAGCTTGTGTGATGGAGCAGCTTCTGGCAGGTGGGGGATCATTGAGAACAATGCTGTCGTACAGTGCTCTGGCATCGCTAAAGATCCGACATGCTGGATCTTTAGTGATTGTCTTGCAGCTGCTGTACGCACTACGCTGGTCTAATGCAAGATACTCGGCCATGGAGGCCGTTAACATCCGCCACAGCCGAGTTCAGACCAGCATGGGTATGGACCTTAAAGGCACCCTAAGCAGTCTTCTAAAATCAAAATCGGCACTTAGGGGGCTTCCCCCAGCCCCTGTCTGCATCCTCCGGGTCCCTCTGTGGTCCCGCTGGCAGCCCCGTTAGTGCCATGACTTTCGCTGAAGTCATTCGCAACTGAGAATGCGCAGCCCTGCCACGCTCCCGGTTCGATCATGAGCAAAGCAGTAAGCCTCCAGCGCATTTGCAGTTCAGTCTTTCAATGTGCGCATGATTGAGCTGGAAGCGCGGCCATGCCGTGCATGCAAACTTGAGGACAACTTTGGCTGAAGGACGATTTTGGCTGAAGTCGCTGAACTAACTGGGTCACCTTCGGGCCCAAGGAGGGGACCTGGTGGACGCCTACGGACCTCACGGGCTACGGGTGGCTGTAGGAAGCCCCAGGTAAGTATACATGTGCAGTTACAAGTCTGTATGAACTGCGCAAATATAGAACACTCCGTGATCAGAGGCACAGAGCCGGGACAGTGCATGCACAGTAGCACGCAACTCAGGAAGTTGTGTACTTTAATTTGGTTGACAGCAGCAAATCGGACTGGACCAGAAGGACACCGATGGTCAGAAGAAGCCATAGGTACCATAAATAAAAAACCTTGTATTCCACCTTTCCTCTGAGACACTTTAACCACTTGCCGACCGCCCACTACCAATGGGCGTCGGCAATGTGGCACCCCCAGGACCGCGTAACTCCAATTGGCGGTGGCTCCTGGGGGACTTAATTGCCAGGGATCGCACGCAGTGATGCGCGCATCCGCCGTCATTAGGCTCCGCCCACCTGCAACGTCAACCAGCCGGCCAATTAGCCGCGCCGGCGGGTTGTTAACCCCCGATCTGCCGCATAGTAAGTGTATAATATGCTTTGTAATGTATACAAAGCATATTATACAGGCTGCCTCCTGCCCTGGTGGTCCCAGTGATCAAGGGACCACCAGGGCAGGAGGCAGCCCCCCTAGTAAGCACACACACGCGCACACACACTGATCCTGCCCCCTGATCGCCCACAGCACCCCTCAGACCCCCCTGATCACCCCTTCAGACCACTGTTTGCACCCAATCACCCATCAATCACCCCCTGTCACTATCTGTCAACGCTATATTTTAGATTAGGTCCTAAACTGCCCCCTGGGGGCTCCTGATCACCCCCCACACCCTCAGATCCTCCCCCCCCCCCCCCGTGTACTGAATACATCTATTCTCCCATGTAATCACCCACTGATCACCTGTCAATCACCACCTGTCACTGCCACCCATCAGATCCACCTGATCACCCGGCCACACCCTCAGATCGCCCGCAGATCCGCCCTCAGATCACCTCCCAAGTGCATTGTTTACATCTCTTCTACCCTCTAATCACCCACCAATCACCCTCTGTCACCACCTGTCACTGCTACCCATCAGATCAAACCCTGATCTCCCCCTTGCGGGCACCCAAACACCCGCCCACACCCTCAGATTGCCCTCAGATCCCCCTCATCACCTCCCCAGTGCATTATTTACATCTGTTCTCCCCTCTAATCATCCACTGATCACCCATCAATCACCCCCTGTCACACCTGTCACTGCTACCCATCAGATCACACCCTTATCTGCCCCTCGGCACCCAATTAGCCCCCCCCCCCCCACGATCACATCGCCAGTGCATCGCTTGCATATATTCTCCCCTCTAATCACACCCTGATCACCTATTAATCACCCTGTGACCACCAGAAATATCTCTGTAAATGGACAATTGTGTGTAAAAAAACAGAGATATTTCTCCCACCCAGCATGGGTATGTGTAAAAATACACCCCAAAACACATTATACTACTTTTCCTGAGTGCGGATATACCACGTGTGACACTTTTTTGCAGCCTAGGTGTGCTGAAGGGCCCAACGTCCTATGAGTACCTTTAGGATTTCACAGGTCTTTTTGATGCATTTGGTTTTTAGACCACTCCTCACGGTTTAGGGCCCCTAAAATGCCAGGGCAGTATAGGAACCCCACAAGTGACCCCATTTTAGAAAAGACACCCCAAGGTATTCTGTTAGGTGTATGGTGAGTTCATAGAAGATTTTTTTTGTCACAAGTTAGTGGAAAATGACACTGTGAATAAAAACAATAATAATCAATTTCCGCTAACTTGTGACGAAAAATAAAATATTCTATGAACTCACCATACTCCTAACGGAATACCTTGGGGTGTCTGATTTCTGAAATAGGGTCACTTGTGGGGTTCCTATACTGCCCTTGCATTTTAGGGGCCCTAAACCGTGAGGAATAGTCTAGAAACCAAATGCATCAAAATGACCTGTGAAATCCTAAAGGTACTCATAGGAGATTGGGCCCCTTAGTGCACCTAGGCTGCAAAAAAGTGTCACACATGTGGTATCGCTGTACTCAGAAGTAGTATAACGTGTTTTGGGGTGTATTTTTACACATACCCATGCTGGGTGGGAGAAATATCTCTGTAAATGGACACTTGTGTGTTAAAAAATAAAAATAAAAAAGTCATTTACAGATTTACAGAGATATTTCTCCCACCCAGCATGGGTATGTGTAAAAACACACCCTAAAACACATTATACTATTTCTCCTGAGTACGGCGATACCACGTGTGACTTTTTTGCAGCCTAGGTGCGCTAAGTGGCCCAAAGTCCTATGAGCACCTTTAGGCTTTACAGGGTTGCTTACAATTTAGCACCCCCAAAATGCCAGCACAGTAAACACCCCACAAATGACCCCATTTTGGAAAGTAGACACCCCAAAGTATTCAGAGAGGAGCATAGCGAGTCCATGGCAGATTTCATTTTTTTTTTTTTGTCACAAGTTAGCAGAAATGGAAACTTTTTTTTTTGTCACAAAGTGTCATTTTCCGCTAACTTGTGACAAAAAATAAAATCTTCTGTGAACTCACCATGCCTCTTAGTGAATACTTTGAGATGTCTTCTTTCCAAAATGGGGTCATTTGGGGGGTATTTAGACTATCCTGGAATTCTAGCACCTCATGAAACCATGACAGGTGCTCAGAAAAGTCAGAGATGCTTCAAAATGGGAAAATTCACTTTTTGCACCATAGTTTAACGCTATAACTTTTACCCAAACCAATAAATATACACTTATTGGATTTTTTCTTATCAAAAACATGTACAATAAATTTGGTCAAAAATGTATATAGAAATTTTACTTGATTTGAAAAATGTCAGCACAGAAAGTTCATTTTTTTGACAAAATTCATGTCTTTTTTGATGAATATAATACAACTAAAAATCACAGCAGCAATCAAATAGCACCAAAAGAAAGCTGTATTACTGACAAGAAAAGGAGTTAAAATTAGTTTAGATAGTAGGTTGTATGACCGAGAAATAAACCGTTAAAGCTGCAGTGGTCTGAATGGAAAAAAAGTGTCTGGTCCTTAAAGGACTTACAAGGACAAAATCGTAAAAAAAGCCATCCGCGCCCTCCGTGCAGTTCCCCCGGGTCCCCTTCCTGAAAGCCCCCCCCCCCCTGTGCCGATCGCGACCCCACAGGCCGTGTCGGGCTCTCATGCCGCTCCTAATATGGCCGCCGGAGATGGCCGCGGCTGCGCAGTCCGCATTGCCCTGAGTGCGGCTGCGCAGCTCTAGGGCCAACCCCTCTGATCCACGCTACAGTGCGTGGTTCGGAGGGGTTGGCCCTAGAGCTGCGCAGCCACACTCGGGGCAATGCGGACTGCGCAGCCGCGGCCAGCTCTGGCGGCCATATTAGGAGCGGCATGAGAGCCTGACCCGGCCTGTGGGGTCGCGATCGGCACGGGGGGGGGGGGGGCGCTTTCAGGAAGGGGACCCGGCGGAACTGCACGGAGTGCGCGGACGGTGTCCTCCGTGCATTTAAACATCTTTCAGGTACTTTACTTTTTTTACGATTTTGGCCTCGTTAAGTCCTTTAAGGGGTTTTATGACTGCAGTCCTTAAGTGGTTAAAAGGGAACCGAGTACTATGGATTTTTTATTTTATTATACTGAACCTCCTCATATGGGAAGCACTTATTGTACCGTAATTACGTTTTGTTTTATAAATGAACGTCTCCATAAGGGAGGCAAATTCAATTAAGAACCCTCCTTATAGCGAGGTTCATTTAACAAAGAAAATTCTGTGGTGCTCGGTTGCCTTTAAACAGAAGAGTGTGGGAGACCAAATGTCCCTACACACCCGCCAACAGCTTTTAACACCCCTTGCCTTGTATGGCTGCACATGAGGACCAGGATGGTCTAATGACTGCAATACATTATGCAGTCCCAAGTGCAGCCATGAACAGGTCCTGGTCCCTAAGTGCAGTCAATAAACCATCTAAGTGCATTCATGCAGTCATTAACCCTTCCTGATCCCCAAGCAGTACCGCACAAAACCTTCCATACTCATTTTGGGAATCAGGAGTGGCTGTACTTGTTACATTAAGCATAGCACATGCTAGCATTGCCATGTTTTCGATGCCATACATTCCTACCTTGTGAATGAATTCAGACTCACTCTTCAATGCATACTGTATACCGTAACCCTCGCTTGGTGGTGCATACCTTGCCTGCATCCACCATAAACCCACCAACCAAGTTTCCTGCAGCCATAAATAAATGTCAGGTGCTGCTTGGACTCGGCACTTGCCGTTTTTCTCCCCATGCAGTGTACCCTTGTAGGATGTGTGTACCCTACCTGCACCTACTGCTAACCCCTGCTACAGTTCCAATAGGTACCTTTAAACCAGGAACACATGGCCTACCATACTGTATTTTGATTGAATCCCTGGTTTTAAAGATGCCCGAAACTAAGGCCCCGTTCACACTTGCGGTTCGAGTCCGCAAGTGTCCGGGGGCCGCAAAGAGACCGTACGGGTCTCTGCGGTGGCCCCCGAAAACCACAAGTTGCGGATCCGGAATTGATCAGTTCTGGCTACAATAAAGTAGCCGGAACTAGATACATTGCAGTGCCGGAAAGGCACCTCAAGCATGGGGGATACAGACATGTAGTCCGGGCCCCCCAAGTGACATAGGACATAGGACCGGTGCTGGAAGCATCGGGTCCTATTGCCAGTGTGATGAGAAACATCCGTTTCTCATTGCACAGCATGGCCGCATGTTCGGGTCACGATCCGCCCCGGGTCCGCAGCCACACGGGGACGTACGGCAAAAATGCAGCAAGTTGGAAAAAAGCCGGATCGTCCCCGGGGCTGCGTTCCGGATCCGGACGGTCGCACGAGTGTGAATGGATACATTGATTAACGATGTACCCATTTACCGTCCGCTGTGTACGGAGCATTCCGGGTCCGGGGAAGCCGGACCTGGAACGCAAATGTGAACCGGGCCAAAGGGGGTCAGAAAATATGGTCAGAGACTGGCGTAAGCAAAAACAAGCTTTGCAAGAGATGCCTAAAACCATAAAAGCTAAACGAGGACAACACGCTTTGTTTCCAGAAAATGGAAGAAAGGCTTGCGGAATGGGTTACCAAAGCTTGGGGAAAAGGGCTTATAGTAACAAGGACTGCAATTTGGCTTCATATGCTTAAGCTCTAAAAGGAAACTCCAGCAGCAGAGAGCAGTGAGCCATTTATCACATCTCCTGGCTTGTGCACTCGTTTTATGGAAAGGCATGGACTTTTTTTACGTCAGTGCATAAAAATCGATCAAACTACCTTCAGCTTTAGAAGAAAAAGTTGTCTCCTTTCTCAAGTATGTGATTATGATGCATAAGAAACACAACTACGGTATGAACTTGACCAAATCTGTAACATGGATGAAACACAAATTACCTTTTGATTTGCCATCTAACAAATGGTGATTGATGGTTGATGATAAAGGTTCAAAGACTATGGGTCCAAACTACAGGACACAAAAAAAAAAGTTTTACTGTGGATCTTAGCTGTCTAGCCAATGAAACAAAACTGAAACCAATGATTATTTTTAAACGGAAGACATTGCCTAAGGGAATTAGGTTTCCATCATGTAAAAGGATGGATGATGATGGGATAAAAGAGTAGTTCAACTGCATCTGGAATACAAGACAGGGAGCACTTATGAAGACAAGGGGATTGCTCGTTTGGTACATGTTCAGTGCTCATCTCTCAGATTAGAAAAGAATGCAAATAACTAAACACTATGTGTAATATCGGGAGGATTAACAGTTTTACAACCACTGGATGTGTGCATCAATAAACCCTTCAAAGACAGGGTTCATAAACACTGGACTGAATGGATGACGTTGGGTACAGCAAAGTTTACAGCAGTTAGAAATGTAAAAAAACTGATCTCCCATTAACCTCCCTG